>NC_041399.2:115291349-115428849 GCF_900747795.2 Erpetoichthys calabaricus | reverse complement strand
ATTTAAAGTTTAGGTTTACACGGTGCTTTCTTTCCGAAGTACCTGCACTCATGAATATGTCTGTATGTGTCAGTCGGTCAAATCCACGCGCTTCGCACCGGCGAAGTACCGCTTTTAAATTTTTATTAAGAAGAAAAGAAAACCTTTTTAAATTGAGGGAAAATATACTAATAACAGTTTGTTAAGGATCTGTTTTTTTGTGAAGCTGCCTTCACTCGAGTGATCACTTCGAGCTGACTTGTTGGCCAACTATAAGCATTACCTGGTAGGTAACCACCCATACAATCAGATTGTGAATCAGACTACGAATGCCGTGAATGTAATTACCCCGTTCTACATGTTGTCAAATAAACGAACCACACGCCGTGGCGCAATTTTAGGGGCTTCGCCTGTAGCGCTGACGTCCGAGGTTCGATTCCCGTAAGGGAGTGAAGTGAGTGACTGGTTACCTACCAGGTAACGCTTATGGTTGGCCAGCAAGTGAGGTAACATCAGCCACGGTGCCTTCAGTTGTGAGAAGCAGATCATAGAATGGTTGAAAATAGTTTACTGTCAAATAATGCAAAGAGTACGCGACACGTCTTTCCCCCTTATTCTTGGCTCATCAGGCGTACACACTTACTGCACTCGCTTACGGTAATCGAACCTTGGACGTCAGCGCTAGAGGGGCTTCGCAGCGGTGAAGTATTGCTTTTAAATTTTAATTAAGAAGAAAAGAAAACCTTTTTAAATTAAGTCTTAAAAAGAGGTGTAAAGATATTGACAATAAGCTACGCAAACCCACCAAGAAATGCAATCGTTTAAATCAAGGCGCGAGTCGAAAAACACCATCCCATAATATTAGTTAACGATTAACACATTTCTATATGTATTGTAAGCATACAATACAACTGATAATATGTTGCGCTTATTTATCTGGTGTACCGACATTTTTGCGCGTTTAACGTCTGAAATCTAACGTGGTTTGTGCCCTTCAGAATGAAAACAGTTTGCATTTACCTTTTTAATAAAAGGCGAGCTTTTAAGCCTGAGAAATCACCCCGTAAATGCACACGTTTAATTGCACATGTGTTAATATTTATGCTTACACAGTATTAAAAGATACTCAAAAATTAACGTCATTTACCTTCGTTCCCATGTTTGACTCGTGCTGTAAATCTCTTCCTTGTTTTTAGTTCACGTGATTACATAGGAGGCGTGATGACGCGATACGTGACTCCGCCTCCTCCATTAGAGTATATGGACAAAAAACAGGTTCCAGTTATGACCATTACGCGTAGAATTTCGAAATGAAACCTGCCTAACTTTTGTAAGTAAGCTGTAAGGAATGAGCCTGCCAAATTTCAGCCTTCCACCTACACGGGAAGTTCGAGAATTAGTGATGAGTCAGTCAGTCAGTCAGTCAGTCAGTGACTCAGTGAGGGCTTTGCCTTTTATTAATATGTATAGATTACCCCACTGTAAACTTGCGATACAGTTATAATATTGCACAACCTGAGCCACTTTATAAAGTGCGTATTTATATATGATGACGATATCATTTTTAAGATGAAATGCAGCAAAATATGTTTATTATGTTACAGTAATCCCTCCTCCATCGCGGGGGTTGCGTTCCAGAGCCACCCGCGAAATAAGAAAATCCGCGAAGTAGAAACCATATGTTTATATGGTTATTTTTATATTGTCATGCTTGGGTCACAGATTTGCACAGAAACACAGGAGGTTGTAGAGAGACAGGAACGTTATTCAAACACTGCAAACAAACATTTGTCTCTTTTTCAAAAGTTTAAACTGTGCTCCATGACAAGACAGAGATGACAGTTCCGTCTCACAATTAAAAGAATGCAAACATATCTTCCTCTTCAAAGGAGTGCGCTCACAATTAAAAGAATGCAAACATATCTTCCTCTTCAAAGGAGTGCGCATCAGGAGCAGATAATGTCAGAGAGATAGAGAAAAGCAAACAAATCAATAGGGCTGTTTGGCTTTTAAGTATGCGAAGCACCGTGGCACAAAGCTGTTGAAGGCGGCAGCTCACACCCCCTCCGTCAGGAGCAGAGAAAGAGAGAGAGAGAGAGATAGAGAGAGACAGAGAAAAACAAACAATCAAAAATCAATACGTGCCCTTCGTGCTTTTAAGTATGCGAAGCACCGTGCAGCATGTCGCTTCACGAAGCAGCTGCACAGAAGGTAGCAACGTGAAGATAATCTTTCAGCATTTTTAGACGAGCGTCCGTATCATCTAGGTGTGCGAACAGCCCCCCTGCTCAATCCCCCTACATCAGGATCAGAGAAAGTCAGCGCGAGAGAGAGAGAGAAAAGTAAGTTGGGTAGCTTCTCAGCCATCTGCCAATAGCGTCCCTTGTATGAAATCAACCGGGCAAACCAACTGAGGAAGCATGTACAAGAAATTAAAAGACCCATTGTCCGCAGAAATCCGCGAACCAGCAAAAAATCCGCGATATATATTTAAATATGCTTACATATAAAATCCACGATAGAGTGAAGCCGCGAAAGGCGAAGCGCGATACAGCGAGGGATTACTGTATTCAGATAGAACTTTAACTTCATTTAAATAATCTATTTATATTGTTAATAATTAAACATGTGAGGACACGGTGCCGCAGTGCTAGCGAGCCGCTGGCGCTCTGTTCACAGATTGTTCCTCCCTCGTGCTGTATTCTTGCTGGTGCTGATGCGACTACGAAGATATTTCAATGTTCCTTAAAAGTTCTGAAGAATCGGCGTTCTAAGCTTACAGACTATTACAGAGCTGATTGTGTGGCGATTGGGTATTTGGAGAAAGAAAAGTAAGGACAGGAATTGGAGGTTAGTACGTTTGAAAGAGACAGTACTGCTACAATAAAGTATTTCATCGAAGGTCGCATATAACGCAGCAAACATCTTGCGTGAGACATGAACAATCACTGCGCCACCGTGTTCCCATGTTTAATAACATGCTTTAACTCCTGTCATCATGAAAATGATATCATGTATACATCTCAGTATTTTAACTATTCAGAGAGCTGTAATATCACAAATGCAATGGATTCTGTGTCCTGTCGGAAGAAGAGAAAGCCCGGAAGCACGTAGTGATTCACACACATAGAGCACATAGAAGATCAAATGCAAAACAAAGCATTTAATGTGCTACTTTAGTTACGATGGGATTGAGAATCTAGTAAATTAAACGATTTTAAGATGAAGTTTATGATGTTCTACTTTAATGACAAAATAAACTACGTGATTAAAGTGGAAATTTAGAGATTAAAGTTGACATTTCATGCTTTTTCCCCACTGTGTGCCTTTTTTTTCTCTGTACCCTAATAAGCTTTCATATGACACTCAGACAGTTGGCTACAACTCGCTTTTTCACGGCGACTTTGATATGTGACAACTTCTTTTTTTTTATTATGGGCACTGTGCAACTTTGTGAACGTGAGCTTTTGAGTTTCTCCGACACGCTATGTCACTCGATCAACTTCCTTTTGTTGTTTATACCACTGTTTAAATCAAAAAATAATACATTTTTCCTTGCCTCCACTTGGTATTCGCTGAAATTCTTCTATTTTCCCTCCTTCTTGTTCCATTGTCTTTTCACAGAAAGCTGAGCTTAAGGGCTATTTATATTGATTTGCATATTCAAAGAAGCGTAATTCTGGGAGGAGTTGGAGCGGGACAGAAGGCGCATGCACGTGCGTTACTTTTCATGCTGACCGGGATTTATGGAGCAGAAGAATGTAGAAGTTGGTGTTTGCACAGATTTGTGCATCTGGATTTTTTTGTGTATAAGCACATTTCCGCTTTTGTGCTTACAGTCATGTTATAGTGCAAATTCTAAGCATTGGCGTTATGCATGAGGCCCCTGGTATGTCATGGGTCCTGTAGTCCCTGTATCAGCTCTGGCATTTAAGTTACACTTCTCAATTTACAACCACTCTCACTGTAATAAAATAGGGTATATGTTTTAAATTAGACCAATGGCAATGCACATGCAAAATTTCTTGAAAACCAGTTGAAACGTTTTTCCCATTATTGGTGATCAAACAAACATATCAAAAACCTTTACAAATGAATTTATATATTGTAGATAACACATGAGCAGAAAAACTAGTATAGCTGCTTCTCAGTTCTAGATTCCTGGGTTCAAATCCTGGTTTGTTCACTACTTGTTTTTTAGGCTAATACTTTTTTGCAAGTCCATTACAAAAATTCAGTTATGCCTCCTGATAATGTTTACTGAATGTTCTGCTAATAACTTTGAGGGATATAGGGATCCTCGTTTGGAGCCAGGCCTAGAGGTAGTGTAGTAAACACCTAGGGCCTCATGTATAAACAGTGCATATGCACAACAATGTTGCGTACGCCTGTTTCCATGTTCACACCGTGATGTATAAAAACTAAACTTGGCGTAAAGCTACGCACATTCTCATGACAGCACAATTAATTGCATGCACACATTTTTTGCTTGGATTTTGCAAACTGGCAGCACTCAACGTCAAAGGAGCACTACTGTCACTGTGTCGTTTCCCTTTCTTTTTTAGATTCACATCCCAGATGCGGCTTTATCAAATACACTGAAATTAACTGCATATCGTTTATAAATTTACATAATCTGATTGTAATGAACCTGTAACAATATAATGGTCCACGGAATGGCCAAACTATTCCAAATACCATAGCAGCTTTAGTGTTGTTACTCTCAGTGCACTACTCAGAGTATTTTAACCCACTGTATCTGAGTGTGGATTTTTACAGCAGCTGATTGGAAGCTCTATGGTGGGTTGTGTCAGGAGTGCAGAGGGTTATCAGGATACAGCTTAAATCCCTGGAGGATATTTATAGCACACTGCCTAAGAAAGCCATTTACATCTACATGGATTCCGCTTAGCCATTAACACAGTTTATTTGAACTTCTCCCATCCAGCAAACACTTCACAGCATTTCCTGCATGAACCTCGAGGTTCAGAAACAGTTTCAACCCAAGAGATTTAAATGCACTCAATCAGTCCATCAAATAATCCTGGTAGAACTGATTGTACTTATAAGTTCAATTATCTTACTGTAAACTTGCAGTACAACTGTAATATTACACAACCTCACCCGCTTCATGAACCATTTTCACTATCTGCACTATATGTACATGGTTATTGTACATATATATATTGTATATGCTTTCATACTGTATATTTTTCATTGTATTTTAGCTTATTATTATTATTATTATTGTTGTTTTATCATTTTATTGGAAAATAAGTTTATGGAGGATTTGCTTATTGAATCTCATTGTACCACACAATAACAATAAAGGAATTCAATTCAATAGAAGAGAGCGTGTATTTATAGATGATGATGACTGGCTTCTAAGTCAATTTAGATTTCCAAGTGCTATCTTCTTGGAGCTCTTGATATCATTTTTAAGAAGAACTGCATTAAAGTATGCATATTACATTTTACAGCTCCATTTTTAACTTTATTTAAATAATGTATACTGTTAATAAACATGTGGGCATGGTAGCGGTAGCAATGCCTTGTGCTGTATGCTGGATGGATAGATGGATGGAATAATTAAACATGTATTACAAAGATATTTCAATGGTCCTTAAAAGTTTTGAAGAATCGGCATTCTAAGATTACATCCATCCATCCATTATCCAACCCACTATATCCTAACTACAGGGTCACGGGGGTCTGCTGGAGCCAATCCCAACCAACACAGGGCACAAGGCAGGAAACAAACCCCAGGCAGGGCGCCAGCCCACTGCAGGGAACACACACACACACCCACCCACACCAAACAATTTAGAATCGCCAATGCACCTAACCTGCATGTCTTTGGACTGTGGGAGGAAACCCATGCAGAGAACATGCAAACTCCACGCAGGGAGGACCCGGGAAGCAAACCCAGGTCTCCTAACTGCGAGGCAGCAGTGCTGCCCACTGCGCCACCGTGCCGCCCTTCTAAGATTACAGATGGCTTGAAATTCATTATAGAGCATATTATGTGGTGATTGTTTAGTGGAGAAAGAAAAGAAGCACAGGAATTGAGGATTATTATGTTTGAAAGAGACAATACAGCTGCAATAAATTATTTCATCGAAGGTAGCGTACATCCCAGCAAGCATTTTGTGGGAGGTAGGAACAATCTCTGGACAGGGCACCAGCTCATCACTAACACTACGCCACCCTAGCCACATGTTTAATACATGCTTTAATTCATTTCTTCATGAAAATAATATCAAGTATACTTCTTAGTATTTAAATTGTTCAGAGAGCTGTAATATCATGAATGCAATGTATTCTCTGTCCTTTCGCCGTAAGAAAAACCCCATTTAAGAAGCACATAGTGATTCACTCACATAGAGCACGTACAGTAGAAGAACACACAGAATACGAAGCATTTAACATGCTACTTTAGTTACGATGGGATCTCAGACACTCTTGTAAATTAAACATTGATTTTAAGATTAAGTTTACAATGTTCTGCTTTAATGACAAAATAAACTATGGGATTAAAGTGGACATTTTGATCTTTTTTCCCCCACTGTGTCCCTTTTTTTTTCTCTATGCCCTAATATGCTTCCTTATGATGCTCAAAAAAAAAATACTCAACTTTTCACAGCGACTTTGATATTTAACAAACTTGAACTTTTGAGTTTTTCCGCCACTCTGTAGCACTTGATCAACTTCCTTTTGTTGTTTATACCACTGCTTAAGCCAAAAAATAGTAAGTTTTTCCTTGCCTCTACTTCGCATTCGCTGAAATTCCTTTTTTCACGTGCTTTTGCCATTGTCTTTTAACTAACCACCAAGCGAAAGGTGATAATTATATTGATTTGCATATTAAAATATGCAAAATTGTGGGCGGATTCGGGGTGGGATTGCAGGCGCATGTGTTACTTTTCATGCTGACTGTGGAAGTTGGCTTATGCACAGTTTTGTGTATCTGAATTTTTTTATGCATTCGCACATTTCCACTTTTGTCTGTACGCCATGTTTTGGTGTGAATTCTATGCATGGCGTTATGCATGAGGTCCCTGGGGTTAGATTTATAAACTCAAAAGGCATGAATTATGCATATGCAACTTTTTCCCTGCAAATTGATTTATAAAAGAAAACACAAGTGGAAAATTTGCATATGTTTATAGAAAGAGAGAAAGTGGGAAATTATAGGATCCTGGGTCTAGTAGGGAAATGTAGCCAAACTAGCCAAATGATAACTGACAAGTAAATAAATTCACATTGCCAAGCCATCACTATAATGTATATTGACATGACAAGCATAGTAAACCTGAAAAGTGTTTAATATGATGTACAGATTCTATTTTAGTTTCCTTTTAAGTGGGCCAATTTGCATATTTGCACTGAAGAACTTTTTTGGTTCTTCGTTAGTTTATATCAGCGACTGTTGTCACTTCTGAAGAAACTAACTGCCAAGCTTTAGCTCCATTATGCCCGCAGTGCTAGAAGTCATTAACTTACTGACAACATGCTATATTAATTTTCTCTATGGTGTGGGTGTACATATATAAAAATAACATATTTTTGCTAACATAAAAAGGCAATTTATAGCAGTATCCAGTTTTCCTAACTTATTCAGAGCAATCAACTGCACTCATATTACAATAAGGGCACCTAAAGATAATGAAGCTGATTTTGTTAACCATAAGAAATTACATTCCATCAATGTACAAGTTACCTGTTATGCCAAGATGAGACTAATAAATATCATGGCTTCGTGCCCTGGCTCAACCTATGATTAATTAATCTTGATGCAAAGTAGCATTGGTAGCTGTCTTTCTAATGATACTGTAAATGATGGCTGGCTTGTTGGTAAGGTAGCTAGCTGAACCCTCAGTTTTTCATTTTGCTTATACTATTCATTGTAACAGCATTGTACTTTAACTCACTGAAAAACACTATCATCTGTTGGTCTGTTTCTGTCACATTTTGAGGAAGAGCATCTATATGAATTATAGAAGAAAACAGGGTCCATTGCATAATGTATTTTTTTTTGATTATGTTTATATTTTGCTTACATCAAAAGGCTATTAACACTCTTTCGTATGGACAAGTTAAAGGCAATTTGCAGGTCGACAATAGTGTTGGCATTTTCAAAGACTTGTGTATGTGAGAATTATTCATGAGTGTGGTGTACAGAGCAAAATGAAGTGCATGCTTGACAAAGTGCATGATAGTGGGGTGAATGTCACTGTGTAGATGATGTCAATATAACATCATAATAGGCACTGATAGGCAACTCTACATAAGCCAGTTTTGGACTAATACATTCTCCGAAAGTGGTGTAGATGAAAATAAAGTGTGGCACACCATGTTTTGTAAATGCAACTTGACTAAACACAACCGGCAATGACAGAAAAAGGAGTACTGTAAGATTAAAGCTGTAATCCAGCAAGGGAATTCAATTATTATCACAAAATGGTTGAGGAAAAGAATAAAAACTTTAGAGCTACTATCTAGGATGACATCACGCTTTTTGCTGCTGCTCATGTTGAAACGGTACAAGTGTCAATGAAATCATCCACCTGCAGAGCATGATGGGAATTGTGATTTTCATGTTCAGATTGCTGCAAGGTCGGAGAACAGATACATATACTATATATGGCTGGGTGTAAGGGCTGTGTGAGTTAATGAAATCATGTACTTGTTGGGAAATAAGGAAAGATGTCTGTATTTGTAGGCCATGAAAGTGTTTGCTTATGCTGAAGCTGAACAAGTATGTACATGATAAGTTATTGAACCTGGCTGGTTATGTGTGTGTGTGTGTTTATGTGTGGCATTTGTTTTTTTTTGTGCTGAACTCATTTGAAGATGTATGCATTGTTTTTGGGGAGAGATCACCAATAGATGCTCACATGGATGTAAATGATAAGGAGCTGTTAATACTAGGTAGGTGTTCTGAACCATTTATTCTTGCTGTTACTGTGGAAATTCAAGCAGATCTTTTGCTTTGGTATGTGTGGTAATGTCTTGTCTTTGTATCATTTTATTCCTCATCAGTGAAACAGCTATTCTTTTCGGGTGACTCTGAGGAAAGATCACAGATGCTGTTGCTTTTCTTGTACAAATGGTGTGTATGATCTCCATTCTGTTTGCAAGCAACCTTGCCTTTTCTGTCATGGTTTGTGCACTCCTGCATCTTTGGAGGCTGAGAGTAGGACTCCGATCCAAATCTCGGGCTGCCTTGTGCTGGGTTGCGTTGCGTGTGTCATGGCATAAACTGTTCATTGATACCAAGATCAAGCTTCAAAGGCCAAGGGTGTGCAAGTTTTTGCATGACAGACAAAAAACCTTTAAAATAATAGGTGTATGGAGACTGAAATCAAAAACTGGCATAAATACTTGGGGCCGGTCGTCTCAGAATACAGCATACAGAAATTTCTTCATCAGACATGCCAGAGAAAAATAAACTTTTCCTAAAAAACCTGAGATGAAGAACAATGCCAGTCCTCTGTTTACATGCTACTTTTGTTGTGAATTTTTCAAATATTTACTTCTTTCCTTTCAGAGCTGCTCCCCCAGTTGTTCTGTCACATTGTACTCTGTGTGCTGTAACTGTTATGATCTGCAGATGTTGTAGACATCTTAATACTGCTTTTAATATTTTTCCAGGTAAAGATTCTTTGAAAGTAATTTTAGGTTATGTAATATTTATGACATTGTGACTGTTCTTTGAGAACATTTTCTGAATTGGGAACTACCTTTTTGTCTTGAATACTAAACCTAGCTGATCAAATTGTAATATGGGTAAGAGAGAAAATTACTTGGAATAAAACTAGTATTAGAAGAATTGAGCCACTGGTTAAGGGTGGCCAGATAAAATATGTTAAATTGACTGTGAAAATGTAAAATTCTCTAAAACTAGAAAAATGGTTCAATTTATGTCAAGCCACACAGGCCATTTAACATGCTTCCATTGTATAATAACATCAGTATAGGGATAAACACAATGTTATAACAACATTTTTTCTGTGTGTTGTGTTGTCAGAGCAATAAAAAGACTAATGTGAGGAATGATCCCGAAACAATTTTTCTAGCTGTGGACTTTCTCTGTGCAGTAGACTTTAAACTTAAAATTGGTTTAGAGATTTGAGAACAAAACAAAAATAACTGGTTCTTAAATGTGTTATTTACAACTAGATTTATTATTTTTGACTGGCTAATTGTGCTCACTCATTATTGTCTGGGGTCATGACTTGAGATTCACTGTGCATACTGAAATTCATAAACCTAAAACTTAATTAAGCTATTAATTGCATTGAGATATTACTGAGTATATTAAGGCTTATGTCAAAAGTAACACATCAAACTCAGTTAGCTATTCCCCAGTGGGACTTCAGCAATTTCTAGTACCTCACCTATGCAGTATATGGCTATGGATTTCATTAAAAATGAATCATTATCAAAATAATATACTGTCCTACTAGTATTAACAGATTAATTTTTTAAGTTCTTACAGTTTGTTGTAATTTTTTTTTTTTGGCTGATATATTTATTAATATAATATTTTTGTTTTGTGTGAATTCCGAAATTTGTTCTCAGTTTGTTTCTCTTTTTTGGAAGTACGTTGCTGTTCTTTTGGAATTAAGCTAAATTTGACATCGTGTTAAAATGTGCTCTTGTTTTGCCGGTAACATACATTTAGCATCAGGTTGCCAACGTCAATCTAATGGAAAATATTCTTAGGTCTTCATCTACTGAGATTGTATTATTTGAATGTGTGCATAGTTTTTCAACCATTCTTGTTAATTACCAAAAGAAAACATTTTAATCCAGAGTTTTAATGAGCACCTTCATTTTCTAAAGAATATATGAATATAAGAATTCTGGAGAAAGACTGAAAAGTCATGTTGAGTATCATCATCATCACTATCCGGAATAGTAAAGGAGAATTAAAATATACATATATTGACATAGCACTAGCTCTAAACTTGCATTTTTCTGAGGTCTTCACATGAGAGGAAGTAGATGACCTCCCATCAGTAAAAGCAACTACTAAGGAAGTGTTGAGTGATTTGGAAATTGTAGAGGGAGAAGTACTGCTTAGATTAAATAGGCTGAAATCAAACAGATCTCCAGGACCCGATAATGTTTACCTTCAAGTTCTTAAGTAGGTTAGTGAGTACACATATGAACCCTTGACATATATTTTAGGAACTGTGCACTGGGAAATTTTGAAGGACTGGAAAATGGCAAATATTATCGTATTATATGAAAAGGGTGACCCAGCAGATCCAATTGACTATAGGCTAGTAAGCTTCACGTGCATCACAGGTAAATTAATAGAAGGAATTAGTAAGGAAAAGATTGAGCAACACATGACAAGAACAGGAATTTTACTGACGAGTGAGCATGTGTTCAGACAAGGGAGCCTATATTTTACTTACATACTGGAATTCTATGAGGAAGCAACAAAAGGATATGATCAAAGAGTTGATATATGATATTTTTTATCTAAACGTACAGGAAGCATTTGATATGGTGTTACATCAGAAGTTGGGCATCAAACTAAAAGAGGTTGAAGTTATGGTGGTAATTTGTAGGGGGGTGCAGAATTGTCTCAAACACAGGAAACTGAGGGTTATGTTGGGAGGAACCTTATCAGAATTAGGTTATGTTAAGAGTGGTGTCCCTTGGGGTCAGTGCTTGGGCCAGTAGTATTTTTAATAAATGCTTTGAATAGTAATAAATATAACAAGCTGGTTAAGTGTGCAGATGATAGAAAGCCAGGTGGATCAGCAAATGATCTAGAATCTGTTCAATTGTTACAGAGGGAATTCACATACAGGCTTAGGCAGATTTGTGGCAGAAGGAATTTAATATAAATAAATATAAAGCATGTAAATGAATTAAAAAATGGGGGATCTGAAAATTAACAATTTCCAGATATCTCAAAGAGATAGGATTTCATACAAAGATCTCTGGTTTCCATAATGGAAAACACTGCCACATTTTTTATAGGATATTGAAACATGTTGGCCCTGTTTACTATACTCTTCCTACTCATTGCTGTGTTCATCCTATTCATGTCTTTGATTTAAACCTCTCCACTTTTGTAATTGATCACCTTGTTGTACTATTTCAACATTTAGCTGTTGATGACTCCCAAGAAAAAGAATTAACATATTTTGGACTCACAATACAAAGGATCATAGATAGATAGATAGATAGATAGATAGATAGATAGATAGATAGATAGATAGATAGATAGATAGATAGATAGATAGATAGATAGATAGATAGATAGATAGATAGATAGATAGATAGATAGATAGATAGATAGATACTTTATTGCAACCCTTCTCATTGTTACAACAGCTTCTTGTATAGTATCCCAAAAGTGTTTGGATTAAGGAATTAGGTGTGAATATCCCCAAGATCTACAGATGATGCACGTTATTCTTTCTCCCATCCTTGATTACATTAATTAAAAAACCATTGCACTAATTTCTATGCATGCTTTCTTGTTGAGATGATACCTCACCTGAGCATATGGATTGTTCTGCAGCCTAATCATGCCAATGAGCTAGACATCAAAAGTTATGATGACATTCCAAGAGTGTTATAGCAGCAATTTTCTCCAAATGCCATTGTTATCACATTTAGTTTTCAGGGAAGTAACCAGGAAGAGTGTGCGATGGTGGTTCTGTGTATGGCTGTGCTTAAAAGACTGGGAGGAACCTATGAGTTTTGAGGACATTTGGAAAGTGCACTACGTAAAATATTCTTGTGTTGGTTGAGGAATAAAGCCATTCAAAAGTACCTGCTAATGTAGGCTATTCTTATGTTTCAGAGAGTAATGCAGATTGCGACCTTAATGGAGACAGTGGAGTGGGTGTCCCACCACCACAATGAATTGGTAAGGGTAATTGCTCTTCCACTATTGTTATAGATATGGTAATAAGGAACACAATGGAAGTTTTTGCAAAACCAAAAAGACCATGGTAAGATAGATTAAAATGAAAGAGAAACCAAAAGACAATTAAGTAAGAAAACTATGCAAAAAGGAATCCTCACACATCCCAGTCAGGCTAGAAAACAGCAGGATTCCATTAGTAATGGAACTCAATACTGGCACAGCAGTTTCCTTAATTTATTCAGAGACATATGGGCAATGCTAAACCACTTAACTCTTAGCCCAACAGACATTATTTTTAGAACATATACTGGGGCATCTCATTGCTTACAAGGACCTGCTGTTCAACTATAAGTTGTACAGTACATAAGCAAACTACTATTATCCCATCATATGTTGTAAAGCTCTCCTTTTAGAGGCACTCGGTATGTAGAGAATATGCAGGGAATGTGTAAAAATTTATTGAATGAACTGTAAAAAGGGGATAGCATTATTTATGCAAGGTACATATCAATGTAGTCAGACAGCATATCTATGGTAGACTACTGATACATATGTGATCAAATGCTGTGTGATATCTCTAAGCAAGGAGTTCTCAACCTTTCTTCTTGGCATTCTCCCCCCGGGAATTAAAATGTTTTGAAGTACCACCATTCTTTCATTCTTAACTGTTACGTACTTCATTACTACCATTGCCAAAGGTGATATTTCTTTAAACCAGACCCCAATGTTGCATTTAGGTATTCTAACAATGTATTTTTTAGGTTGGTTCCGTGGGTCTTTAATTGTGGTTTAATAGGTAGAAGGATGGTTATTGAAATTTGGAGACTGTCCAAAACCACTACTTCTTCTTTCGGCTTCTCCCGTTAGGGGTTGCCACAGTAGATCATCTTGCTGCATATCTTCCTGTTGTCTGCATCTTGCTCTGTCACACCCATCACCTGCATGTCCTTTCTCACCACATCCATAAACCTTCCCATATGCCTTCCTCTTTTTCTCTTCCCTGGCAACCCTATCCTTAGCATCCTTCTTCCAATATACTCAGCATCTCTCCTCCGCACATGTCCAAACCAACGTAATCTCGCCTCTTTGATTTTGTCTCCCAACCGTCCAACTTGAGCTGACCCTTTAATGTACTCATTTCTAATCTTATACTAGGTTCATATATATATATATATATATATATATATATATATATATATATATATATATATATATATATATATATATATATATCTATACTAATAAAAGGCAAAGCCCTCACTGACTCACTGACTCACTGACTGACTGACTGACTGACTGATTCACTCATCACTAATTCTCCAACTTCCCGTGTAGATAGAAGGCTGAAATTTGGCAGGCTCATTCCTTACAGCTTACTTACAAAAGTTAGGCAGGTTTCATTTCGAAATTCTACGCGTAATGGTCATAACTGGAACCTGTTTTTTGTCCATATAGTCTAATGGAGGAGGCGGAGTCACGTATCACGTCATCACGTATTACGCCTCCTACGTAATCACGTGAAGTGAAAACAAGGAAGAGATTTACAGCACGAGTCAAATGCGGGAACGAAGGTAAATGACGTTAATTGTTGAGTGTCTTTTAATACTGTGTAAGCATACATATTAACAGATGTGCAATTAAACGTGTGCATTTACGGGGTGATTTCTCAGGCTTAAAAGCTCGCCTTTTATTAAAAAGGTAAATGCTGTTTTCATTCTGAAGGGCACAAACCACGTTAAGATTTCATGCTGAAGAGTAAGCTCAGCACACAGCTTGGTCATATTACAGCCGGAAGGGTGAACTGACAATATGATATACAAAGAGATCCTTAAGAAATAATTATTGATTCATTTTCCCTCAGTTTAAAAAGGTTTACTTTTCTTCTTTATAAAAATTTTAAAGCGGTACTTCGCCGCTGCGAAGCGCGGGTATTTTGATATGTTTCAAAATATATCGCGTCATCACGCCTCCCATGTAAGCACGTGAACTGACCCGCTGCCGTTTGCAATGCCATATTCGCGAGATACAAGTTTAATGACAAGACACGAGGTATAAACGACAGTTTGGATCACTTTGTGACAGAGTTAAAATTGCGGTGGCCAGAAACTTTTAACTGCCGGATCTTTGCTAACATTAAATAAACCCGTGGACATCGCAACATCACACAAGACAGCGGCTCACGTGAACTGACTGAACGCAGCAGGAGTGATCACTTCAATGAATCAAACCTATTCAAAAAACACATTTCACAATTGATAAGGTACGAAAACAATAGATAGATAGATAGATAGATAGATAGATAGATAGATAGATAGATAGATAGATAGATAGATAGATAGATAGATAGATAGATAGATAGATAGATAGATAGATAGATACTTTATTAATCCCAATGGGAAATTCACAATATGAAACCGATTGTGGATTTCCGTACAGCCACTGAAACTTTCTGACGGCACGAGACTTCAGGTCACGTGTCTGCAAAAGAACCTCATTCAGGCAACTATTTTTACTGGCGGTGGCTCAGGGGAGAGAGTTTTTATTCCTCGCATCCCCGTTATACCCTCTGATCTCCCATTTCAATTCAAACGCCTCCAATTTCCACTGAGGCTCTGCTTCGCAATGACAATTAATAAGTCTCAGGGACAGACCCTACAAAAGATTCACATTCATTTGATATATATATATATATATATATATATATATATATATATATATATATATATATATATATATATATATATATATATATATATATATATATATATGTATATATATACATATATATGTCAATGTATGTATGTATATATGTATGTCTAGATATATGTAGATATATGTGTAGATATGTGTAGATATGTATATATATATATATTTGTATATATATGTAGATATGTATATATATATATGTGTATATATATGTAGATATGTAAATATATATATATATATATATGTGTGTGTATGTACGTATGTATGTGTGTATATATATATATGTATGTGTATGTATGTATATGTATATGTATATATGTATATGTGTGTATATGTATGTGTATGTATATATATGTGTGATATGTGTGTATATATATATATATATATTTGTATATATATCTAGATGTGTATATGTATATATATATTTGTATATATGTGTATATGTACATATATGTATATATATGTTTATGTCTGAGTGTGTATATATATATATATATATATATATATATATATATATATGACAGCAACACTCATAACAGTGACAACACAATTACATATATATATATATATATGTAGATATGTATATATATATATATCTGTCAATGTATTTTTGTATGTATGTCTAGATATATATGTAGATATGTATATATATGTGTATATATATGTAGATGTGTATATATATATATATATATGTAGATATGTGTATATATGTAGATATGTAAATATATATGTATATATATGTGTCTGTGTATATATATATGTGTGTGTATCTATGTATGTATGTGTGTATATATATATGTATGTGTGTGTATATGTATCTATGTATGTGTATATGTACATATGTGTGTATGTATGTGTGTATATATATATATGTTGATATATATATATATATATATATATATATATATATATATGTGGATGTCTATATGTATATATATATATATGTAGATATGTGTATATGTAGATATGTATATATGTATATATATGTTTATGTGTGTGTGTGTGTGTATAGCAACACTTATAACAATGACAACACAATTACATTGACAATCATGTTACATTATTTTTAAAATGTTTCCTTTTCTTTTTCATAACCTCTTTAACACACTACTTCTCCGCTGCGAAGCGCGGGTATTTTGCTAGTATATATATATATATATGTGTGTGTGTTTTGTTGACATTCACCTTTGTTCCTCATTGTATATTCTTCTGCAAAAGTCTTCCAATTTCTAAAACTGTTCTTAAAACAATGTTACACCAAACAGTTTTACCAAAACTAAAACAGTTTTACCAAAACTAAAATACTGAAGTGTTGGTGGACTGGACGTGAGAGATAGAGTGAGAGAAAGATGTCACTCAGACTTCTTGTTGCAGGGTGGAGGCAGGTGAGAAAGACAGCACTGGCCCTTAAGATACTCTCTTCTTAAAAATTCTTTGGTCTTGGAAAATGGTCCCCAATCCTGGCAGGAGTCAATTCAAAGAGGTTGGGGGGATCGAGAGAGAGCTTTTTCCTTGGATCCCTCATGAACAGTGGAAGACTTCCCTCATATAACACCTGAGAGTATGTTGAGAACCATGCTTATAGTTAATTGCTACATTGATATAGGAGTACTTTTTATGCAATAGCTGAAGAACATTTTGAGTTATGTTTTACTTAAAAATTAGATGAGGCAATTTAAAGAAAAATGTAAAAATCTGAATTATTTTTTTAAGTACATCAACCCAACGACAACTGCTGTGGCTCACCAGTGTCCAGTATGAAAGCCATTGTCTTAGAGAAACTAGCAATGAATTTGTTATAAACAGAATTTAGATTGTATCTACAAACCTGGATAAAGAGAGATGTGGTACCAGTTTAAATATCATTGTGGCAATGTTATGATGAGGCATGAATTCCAAGACACCAAAATAGCAGGTTGCTCAATCATAGCAACAACTACCCAAGAAGGCAGTGTCCGGCTAAATACAAGATGGCAGTGCACTATTTGGGAAAAAAAAAACAAATCTCAGATGAAATCAAAAGTAGAAAATGATGGTAAAACTACTACAAGTTTTCAAATCTCACTAAAAAAATGAACCATTCCCAGGGAAAAACTTAGAAAGTCATAGGATATTTACAACATAACAATATCATAACAAATAATCCCATGCGAATAAAAATGATACCGTATATAGTCACCGTTTACTCCACCTAAATCTGCTGGATCCTGTGGGAACACATTGATCTGTTAAGAAGGCAAGTAGGAGAACTGCTTAAGTGACATTATCTTTAAAAGACTAGTAAAGCATTAAGTTATCCACAAGGAGGACAAGAGCAAAGAAAGTTAGTAGGCAGAGGCCTGGTGTCACTGTGGGACAATTAAAGCCACCCCTTAATGTGTTGTAGTGATTCAGGGGCTTTCATGAAAGTCAAGACAGGACAGGGTTTAAAGGTTCCTTGAGCTGAATTGTTCTTTGCATTTAGTCCAGAGGAGATATGAAGCAAAGGCTCACTGGAAGAAACAGAAGGAAAAAAAAGACTAGACTATTAAAAAGAGAGATGAAATGAGTGGGAGATGAAGGTTGACAAATGTGTATGCTTTGTTGTGCTTTAGGGTGGTAAAGTGGGTAAGCCTCTCCACTGAATAGACAGAACATCAACATCTGTTGAGGAATGTTGAAAGAGGCTACAACATTTTGTTTGCCTTACTTTACTTCTTTGTATCATCTTTGTGTTCATTTCAACTTTGTGTTATTTTTTTTTAACCATATGCATATTTTGGTATGTCTTGGCCTCCTTGGTATCACTTTAGGATTAGTAAGGGGTTACTATGAGAGCACTCCTTCTTATTACAATAAATAGATCACACACAGTATTATGCAAACTATATGATGATCTGCTAGTCTTCCAGAGCTTTTACAAGATCAGTGGACAAAATGTGAAAAAGTATGGTACACAGCTTCATATAGTGAGCATTGAAACAACATTACATACCATTCTTTATGTCTAGTTATTAGGTAAGCTTGTACAGTGACTTTATTTATACTTCTTAGAATCCCTGCATACCATGGTTTATCTGTAGCTTTATTAGTGTAATAATCAGGTTCCAGTAAATGTAGTTCAATTATCTTATTATAATGAACAATCTGAAGATTGTTTCTAAGTCAAAGCAAAGAATTTCTTGCAAAGGCAAGGTAAGCAAGATGAAGTCCCACTGTGAGAAAGAAAGGCATGGGTTTGCCTGGAATCACAGCAATAAAATACAGGCCACACCAAAGCAGTGGAGGTTATCATCATCTTCCATATTTGGAAGATAGGCTGCTGACAGATTGTGAGTGATTGGTTTTGGTCTAAGGTAAAAGAAAAACTTCCACAAGAAATGAGCCTGGTGCCACACTCTGCTGAGCAAAGCTCAACATGACTGGCATTTGTAAAGGAAATGGCAGTTGGATTAATTGAGCCCTTAGGCAGGTCTTGCTTAGACTCTGCAACAGCGCAATGGCATCTAAGAGTTCAGAACAAACAATGCTAACATTGTACCAAAAAACCCAAAGTCAATCATATATCAAAGTTCATATCTGGTCATACTGGTTCACTAGATCTGTTCACCTCTACTTTGTCAGAGTAAAAGTGCTATCTGGAGACATTTTCAACAGAACATGGACTTTGTTACAATATCATCTTAAACGAGCGTAGCTAATGAAAACTAGGACAGACCTAGTTTTTGGAATTTATTGCATTTCCCTGATGCACAATAAATAATATGGTAATGTAAGCAAAATTCATGCAAAACTGGTAAACAAAATAATTGGCATGGTGCTGTGTAGCTACCTTGAATGTGATTAGAATGCTTATGTTGATAAGGTTACTTTCAAATATACTGGGGGTCATAAAATACATCAAGGAAATGTTATTACAGTTCTGTGTTAGATAATGTAGCTGAAAAGTTAGAAAGCAGCAAAACTAAATGACTTAAGTATATTTGTATTTGGTTAAAGAACAGACAAAATAACAGATTTTCTTTAGGGGCAAACAAATTATTTTATATGCTTATGAATAAGCCAAGAATTTTAGGATCCAAAATGTGGGGGTTCTATCCTTTACTGGGAAAGACTCACACACCAACATGCACACACACACTTTATTGGCATAACTGGTTTCATAAAATTGACAAATGCCGTCAATTGTTACGTTCATGAAATGTGTAATATATTTGCATATGGAATGTTGCCCCTTTTAGGGTATTGTAAGAATTCTCTGCATTGTGAATAAAGTTATTTGTAACAATCCACTTTTGGATAAGTTGCATGGTTCTTAGTGGTTTAGTGTCCCGCCTATCCTTTAACTCCCTGATACCTCCATAAAGTAAAAATTAAAAGATTATTAATGTATCATGTAGGCTAGCCATAAACAAAAAAAAAACTTCATTCTAAAGATATTTAATATAAAATAATTATAACTAATTTAAAACACTATTAACAATTTTGGCATTAAAATTATATTAGGCTAGACTTGATTGAAAAAATGAAAGCATTTTTCGTTGCTCACGAACATTGTAAAGGACAACATTTTGGTAACTTTTTATTTACACAAATAATCTTATAAAACCTTAACTATGCTAAACATACAAAACTATTACAATAACAATTTTACCTCTATATAATTAAATACACTAAAAACTAAAAGGTAATAGCAATATATTTTTCAGTAGAAACTGAAGGCAACCTGTTGTAATAATAAAGGAGAGCCGTTGAAAAGGCAATCACAATGCAATCGTGAATCACTGCAGCAATACAGCTAACTTGGCCATGTCTGCCTACCACTATATTTTAGTCCCACTGAAAACAATTGTGTTGAGTCCCAAAGAGTTTATGTGGGACTACAAAAATGTGTCTGGAATGGAGAATATCTGGTGGGGCCAAGTTAAAGAAGCAGAGTAATCTAAAGAAACTAGATATACAGGTGATAGCAAAATAGGTAAATGACGCATGGGAAGATATCCCTATGGAAATAGTTTGCCATTTGTTTAGGAAGTGGATGATGGAGCAGACTCTACTAATGAAAATAGCAATGATGACATTTACACTGACAATATAACAAAGGAAGAGTTTCAAAGTCTTTTTGGAAAGTTGGATCATGAGGAGAAGGATTTTGACAGGTTTTGTTAATTTTTATATGCATTTTCAATATATTCTGAAAGACTTTGTTTTTTTTTTATCACTATTGGGCTTTGCTATCTGCTTGCTTTGCTCACCAACAACATACACCCCCGCCCTTTGCTTCGCGCTAGCCACTTCGCGTCTCTGCTGCTCGCGTATGTGGATTTCATTTTCACCAAACAACAAATTTTTTAATTCTCGCAGATATGCCTCTTCATTGGGAAGAAACACTATTTTTCCCTGGCAACACGAATTAGATGATCTACAAGTCTCCGACTTAAAGTTTAAATCCAAACAATATATTCAATATCTTTTCGCTGTTCCGTTATTTCACTGAATAATAATTTCTGTTTGTTTGAGGTAATGCAATCTTTACTATAATTTTTTCAGACTTTCGAATTTTAGTACTTTTATTATCTCTAACCTGCTCTGCATGTGTATCGCACCAATGTTTTTGAACCTCTTTACGATGTTCTACTTTGTCATCTACTCTTTGTCTTTTGTTTCCGGCCCTGGGCATGGTTAAATCTCTTGGCACAACGTCTTGTCTCGCAGGACTTGAAAGTATCTCTCTGAAAAAGTCATGTCTCGTCCCAGGATTTGTTTACATAATAGAGAGAGATGTTGTATATAAATAAGGTTATGTTTTCCAGAATCGATTTTTACCCCTGACTCAAGTTTGTTTCTTTTGTTTAATCTTTTTAGTAAATATTATGTTTTTATTTCCTCTTTTTATGTTTCAATCAGTATGTTTTTGATAATTGATTTTTGTAGTTTTTATTTATGCTTATTCGGTTTTGAACCTTGTGTCTTGTGCATGGAACCTTAGCTTAGGGGCAGGGCATCCTGATGTCATAACTGAAAGACTGTCCAATGTTTATTTATTCAGGTCTGAGAGTTGGGGTCTGTTGTGAGATCTTTAATTAAACATATTCCTGTTTTGGATTTTGGATCGATTGTGAATGTTGCTAGAGTTTTGTTTAAGTGCTTCTTTTTATCTGTTTTTAGTTTTTGAAATTTGTCTTCTGGGTATGGGACTGTTTTTGAAACTTTTGTAGGTTGACTTTTTAGGAATACGTTTTGCTACTTTTTGCTTTTGTTTTTGAATTTCTTTTGTTAATTGTACTTTGTGATTGTGGGACCAAGGTTTGATGTTTTCCACTCCCATATTTTGATAATGGTTTGATGATTTTATTAAATGTTATTTTCCCATTCATGATTTATATAGGATGAAGCCTGCTTTGGAGTTCAAAAAAAGACTAATATTGGTCTTTAAGTATCGGAAAACCCTGAGGCTAAATTTTTGGAAGCCCAGTTTTATTTAGAGCCTGACAGCCTGCAGGAATAAACAATAAAAACATTGGTCAAAATTCTTTTTTGCCGAGTGTGGAGTCTCTCAACATGTCAGCACAGATGTATCTAAACTTTGCTGAACAGTAGCAGAAAACTATCCATCCATCCATCCATTTTCCAACCCGCTGAATCCGAACACAGGGTCACGGGGGTCTGCTGGAGCCAATCCCAGCCAACACAGGGCACAAGGCAGGGAACCAATCCTGGGCAGGGTGCCAACCCACCGCAGGACACACACAAACAAACCCACACACCAAGCACACACTAGGGCCAATTTAGAATCGCCAATCCACCTAACCTGCATGTCTTTGGACTGTGGGAGGAAACCGGAGTGTCCGGAGGAAACCCACGCAGACACGGGGAGAACTAAGTGGACTTAATTTGGAGATGGTACAAATCTGTCAGCTTGGCCATTAGTAGCAGAATGGTTTGAAGGTGAGCATCTGTGCTTAACATGGTTTCCCTTCAGACATGTTGTTAATTCCTGTGCTGTGAATTGTGGTCCGTTATTACAAAAAAGGATTTTGTGTATTCTATAATAGTTAAAGAAATTTCATAGCACTTCAATAACTTTGCGAATGTGGAGTCAATTATATCCACTTTAGGCAAATTCAATGAGCATCAATTATAAGCACATGATAAACATGTGTCCCTCCCTAGGAATAACAAACACTGTGTTCATGGCCAAAGCTTATGGGTGAAGTGGTGACTGACATTGAATTTTGTGGTCTTGTTGACAGGATTAATAACCATTTACCTGTTGCTCAATGCTGTTGTCAATACCAGGCTGCCATACATAACTGAGGGCAAATGTTTTCACCCTTACACCACCAGTAAGACCAATAAATAACTTTAAAATAAATGTTTGGCTTACCTTTGGTGGGGAAAAAAACTCTCATGCCCTACATTAAGCAAGATTGCAGTACAGTGTGTTTATTGCACCTATTAGGAAAGGGTGATAGTGTTTCATTGTTAGCAATTTCTGTTCCTTGGTTTCTTTAAACCACCAGTTCCAGTACTGTTCACAAAATGGCATCAGCTTGTGTCTACTCATGCATTTCAATGGTATGAACTGGTCGAACTTTCATATGCGGAGACAGAACACCTCAGCTGTATCTAGTGTATTATTGTGTTCCACATTAACAGGAAGTTGAAAACAGCAGTCTGCATTTGTCTGGTAATTTGTGTTTCAATATTCTCTTACACAACCAATTTATTTCATCCTCCACCTTTGGCCAAACTACATGTGAAACAATTCAGTGTTGGCATAATGGGTTTATGCTCAGAATTCACCAATGCGCTTACCCCATTTTCCTTCATCACTCCATGCTCCTTAGAAAGCACTAACACACCTGCAAGTGTGTTCTGCCAAACAATCTTTGTCTTTTCAATTATTTTATTTTTACAGTTAACTCAATTAATTTTTACACATTCCCCGCATATTCTCTACATACTGAGTGCCTCTAAAAGTACGTTTTTTTTTCTTTTTTTCTCATCACTTTCATGGTTTTCATGTTGTATTTTAGAATGTAACATTATTCACCCAGGTCATTGTGCATCTTCAGTTATACTTTCAGATGTTGTTATCAATTAACTACTCAGCATTTCTGTGATGTATGCCTGTATTCAAGGTACAGTAAGATCTATTTTGTATTTTTTGTTCTTTTGTTTATATATGTTTAGATTTCTGAGTATTGATATCTGTATCATCCCATTTGTATACATCACGTATCTCTCTATTATAAAAAAAAATCTTGGAAGGTTGGGAGGAGATTTTCTCAGAGATACACTTTCACATCCCACGAGACGAGTCTCATTGCCAAGAGATTTAACCACGCCCGGGGCGGGAAATAAAACAAAGAGTAGATGACAAAGTAGAATGTCATAAAGAATTCAAAAACGTTGGTGCGATACACATGCAGAGCAGTTTAGAGATAATGGAAGTACGAAAATTTGAAAGTCTCAAAAAAAAGATTGTAAAGATTGCTTTAGCGCAAACAAACTCAGTACCTCAAAATTATTACTCAGTGAAAAAACGGAACAGTGAAAAGAGATTGAATATATTGTTCGGATTTAAACTTTAAGTCAGAGACTTGTAGATCGTATAATTCGTGTTGCCATCAGGGAAAAAAAAAAAGTGTTTCTTCCCAATGAAGAGGCATATCAGCGAGAATTAAAAAATTTGTTGTTTGGTAAAATAATTTCTCATTTGTGTGAATGCTGTTGTCAAACATATTTCTTGTAGAGAGAAAGAAACGATATTTACTCACGGGCAGTTATATGTTGTGTTGTCATGATGATATTCCAAACACAGAATCAAAATTCAATGCGATTATAAGTGATATGACAGAAGTGCAAGAGATGCACATCACATGGCACGGCAGCAGCAGCAGCAATCCAGCAGCTGATCAAGCAAAGAAAAGGTAAAAAAAAACTGTATTTGTTTCCCATTGTATCACCATTTAAGAGGGGGTTTCAGAGGAGCAATCACATCTCCTTGGGGTGCGTTCAGCCCCCCTCTTCACAATGTGAGCGTTAGAGACGCGAACTGGTTGGCGCGTAGCGCAGGCCAGGTTTGGTGGGGGTTTTGGTGAGTGAAGCAACTATCTCTAGTTGCTGGCCTTGCCTATGAAAAATGGAAAAGTTCCTAAAACGTATCAACCATATTGCTCAGCAAATTTGTGCAATTGGGGATTCATTTACTTTGTGGACATTACACCCCAACTCTGATATTTTACTCTAAGACTTAAGGCACATGGACACTGCCTTATTTGGTTGTTTAAGCCTGAAGAGTTTATTATTTGTATTATTGTAATTCACATATTGTAATTCACATGTTGTGTTATATTCTGAGCCAATTAGTTAAAACAATAATTCCCTACAATTTTTTGCAATACAGATCACTTGTGTGAAAAAATAACCCGCTCCTTTAATGATTGTCACTATTAGCAGTAAGCAAGATCCAAGAAATATGTTCCATTTCACATATTAAGATTTATATTGGGATATTTGGCTTTTACCAGATGGTACAATTTTGTCTGTGTTTGGCTTAAAAATGTTTGGGAACCCCTGCTCTAAGACTTTGACATATGGCTTGTGTATTGGGCTTTGTCACACGATCATTTGATTCCTGGCTTTGGCTGCTGCAGGTTCTCTGCTTAACATTTCAATTTCTGGTTCTTCACTTTCTTTTGCCCTTGTGGTGGCCTGCCAGTTGCATCTGTGAAAGATCACATACTTTTTGTAACAATAGCTCTAATTGATTGTCACATGTCCTCACACTTCTCCTATAAAAGATAGCAGTGCACTAGAAGTGTGTTCAATCTTTGGATCTAAGACCCAAGAAAGAACAAAGGTCTTGCAGTAGTCAAGTAAAGGATAACTAGCTAGATTTAGATTGATTGACTGCCTAACAATTTCTCTCTTTCTGTATCCCCCTGAAAGCCTGTAATTTCCTGGTTAAAACTTTATTGCATTTGTCCTTTTAGGCTTGCCTATTGGCTCTGTATTCATAACAGCAATTAGTTTCTGTATACATTTTAATAATGGTGAATGAAAGGGATTGTTTCTGTATTGTTTTGTAAAAGGAAATGTAACACAATATACAGAGATTATTGTATTCATCTCTGTTACCTTAGGAACTTAACGTATCACTGGTACAGAACAACTTGTAAAAATGAATAAAAAAAGTGGAAGATACCATATATGCAGATGACCCTATGATTTTTCCAAATGATGCCTGTGATATGAATTAGTATACTGATAATTCTGAAGTACTTCTTTGAAAATGCATGTCTTGCTGCAATAATAATTTGATAATTTGGACATCCTGCTAGTGTGTTTTTTTCTCAACTGAAGACCTATACATGGTTGCCTCCAAGTGATTAAAGGTTTTGCAGATAATTCTGTCTTCCCAGTCTGTGTTTGCCTAAGAGTAGAGTTAGGTGAGTAGTTCTATTTGTGGAATGTATTACATTATTATATGTGGTATAGTTAAGAAAATGTGATGATATTGGAAACGTAAAAATTACAGCTGCTATTTACTAATGTGAATTTAAAGAAATAGGTAACTTCAAAAATGCTGAAGTTATTAATTTTTGTTTTGTTTCATTTTTGCTTGACCATGCTATAATGCTTTCTGATCATGCTAGTTGGAGATTTTATGTAACATTGATTCCTCATTGTGCGTGGAGACTGGTTGATTTCCATGTGAGTCTGCATATCCCATCCATGTTTATGCATTTCATTTAGACTTTTCGTTTTCTTTTTCGTTTTCTTCCATACCTCAAATGGAAATAATGATGTGTGTGATAGTGCACTCTGTGTTAGATGATCGATTTTTTCCTGTCTTTCTCTGGTAAGCAAATTCCTTAAACTGCTTGCTTGACATACAGTATATAAACCTTTCAAAACAGATTTTAAGTTCCTTAATATGCCAGTTTCTGGTACAGTTTTTTAAACTCTCAACTCCCTCACAGTTATTGAATTCTTTTTTAAAGCTGATCCTCTTACTAATAAGATTTTTTGGTACTTGTGTACTAAACGGACGGCACAGACGGCACTTCCTACCCATTCCAGTGTTGGGCTCAGTGGGGGAGGTGGCCCCAGTTGCTTAATTTTTGGAGTTTAAATTATTAGACTGACCTACACCAGCCACAAATACTAACCTTAAAGTTATTGGGGGTGGAGCATAGTTGCCTGTAGGTCCCTAATGTTAATGTCCCCTTTGGGTGCCTAATATTAAAAACGAAAATCCAATTTCCGTCACAGTAATAGAAAAGGGTACTAGCTGTCCATTTAGTACACAAGTACCGATTTTTTTTATTTTTTAGATTTGGATGCTTTTCATTGGACACCTAATTGATTTACCTCAAGGTTTACTCCAAAATTTCTGTCTTGAACATTTTTTTCTTTTTGGCACTGTACCTCAGATGACCATTCAACTCAAAGACACAGGCAATATTTCTCTTTTCCTTGAATAGCAGTGCTCAAATACCCCCAAATCACTACTGATTCTACCACTTCAAAAATATATGTTCAAGAATAATACTTGGGGATGAATTGAGGGACCACCCATATCTCAACATTCCCTGTATGAGCATCAGATATCCTCCAACATATATTACAGGTTTCTCCAAAAGCAAGGCTTACCTTTGTGACCTGAGTGTTAGTGGCCAACATAATTATTGGCATCCTTGGGGAAGGTGGGCAAAAAAAGGTATTGTTCATTAGAATGGTTTTACACGCAGATTATAAGAGAAAGTTTCAGAAAAGTGTGGATCGTGACTTGAGAGTTTCTAAACACAAGATTTTAAAGGGTAACTTGTGAATGGGAACATAGTATTTTAATTACATTATTCATGTGAATTTCTGTATTGCATTGACAGTAACTGTAAAACAAATGGGCAAGTCTGCACCATTCTCTGTTCTCCTGCACCACTGCTAGCTAAACTCTGGGAACTTTTTAATGTCTATTCATCCTTTTTATTGGTCATTTAGAATCTTTTATGTTGAAGTAAGTGCTTTTATTACTTCACACTGTTTTTAAACGTTTTGTTCCTGCAAATAAAGGTAAAGTGTGAGGCAATGCTGATACATAGAAGATGAATCTGAGAAAGAGCCGGAAAGAAAACATTTTTACAAAAATATTTATGTTCTACAGATTCTCTGCCATAATTTATTGATGAGCAAACATGGCAAATGTACACGAATACACAGCTGTATTATGTACAGTAAAGCTGCATGGCTCTCAACAACTTCTTTCTGTGGTGAAAATATTTTTAGATCCAAAAGTTAATTTGTGTTCACAACCTCATCCTTTATTTAATTCCTGTAATTCCTCACAGTAGAATAAAAAAAGTCTAATTCTGAGCAGTGATACATATGGATGTTACCAAGATGTTTGTATTTCAGAGGCCAAGAAAATCCTTTCTAGTATGTAGCAGATGGCTAATCAGCAATCCATTTCAAGTTTACCATTTTTATTCATGGTTTTAAAGTGGAGGTTTTCTCCTAATTTAGGCATAACTCCGTTTCTGATGTTTTCATGAAAAACTTCAATTTGAGATCTGTTAGAATTTAATGACTTTTGATGGTGGCAGACCATGACTTTTATTAATTTTTAATTTTACTTGGTTTTGTGCAGCATTTAATATTGTATAGACCACTCTGATTCACTCGTATTTGATTAGAATTGCCCTTGAATGGTGGAGTATAAACCATATCTCTGATAAAAGATATTCAGCAGCTTTCAGTAATTTGACCTTTAGGATTAAATGAATAATTCCATAACTTAATAGCTCGTGGTTCAGAACTGACTATTTTACTTTAAATATTTATGTGGTCTATTAGTGCAGTGATAATGCTTGCTTTGGCTTCAATTTACATTTTTATATCGATAATACTTGGCGTATTAGTGGAGATAAAATACAAAGACATTTTAATTATGTAAAACAAAACTCACAAAGCAGAGGTAATAAAACTGACAACAACAACAACAAAATAATTCTGTGGCCTTTTTAAGCCATTTCCTTGACTAGCTGGTAGGGGAGATTACTCACACTCCCAACCCCCAGAGTACCACCAAGCATTATTTTCTCATCAATAGTGAACATGTGGCACTCTGACAAGTGACTAGCAGTAAGGCGACAATCAGGAACAGGCGGCTGTATTAGCAGACAAGACACTAAGAAATGAACTAGCAGTGGATATTCAGTAAGCTTGTTTTTCTAGTTTGCACAGTTCTTAGTGGTACGGAAAGTAGACCAGTTAAGAGGACAACAGCATAAGGTTGTTCATTATTACAAAGGAATACAAATGGTGAGAAAGGGAAAGTTGAGCAATTTTAGTAATCTAAAGTCAAATTTTAATAATGAGGACCAGTGCAATGCAAGTCCTGATGGATCTTGGACTATTTAGAAGATGGCTTTGAAGTGCCAGTCTTCTATAAGGACTACATCTGCAGCACATCCAGCACCTCAAGCTCAGGGTCACTGAACTGGAAGAGGACTTGGCTGGCCTCCTTTGCTGTAGAGAACAGGCAGACCTAGCCCTGCGGACCCCTAAGGTGGCACTGGAGGAGACTCCAGACCAGATAAGTAATAGGTGGGTCACGATCACAGGTAGATAAGTAGAGATAGGTGGGTCACGGTCACAAGTTGCAAGTTAAAGGGTGCACACTGTCCAAGGACATCAACCCCAGAATTGGAAGTGACAGCCATCCAGGTACAAAGGTGGGAGACCTCCCTTGAAGGGTTGATAGGTTTTTGGCCAGAGCAGGGGTGGATCATACATAAGAGTAGTCTGTCAATTCTGTGATCCAAACTTAAAGAGTTAGGAGTTAGGCTGAGGAGCAGTACTGAAAAAGGTAGTCTTCTTCGAAGTTTTGCCTGTACCATGTGTCAGTTTAGGTAAGACTGAGGAGATTAGAAGGCTTAATGTGTGGCTCAAATCTTGGTGTAGGTTTATGAGGCATCAGGCCTCCTTTTGAAACAGATGGGACCTGTTTACTGTAATGGGTTACATCTGAACCAGAGGGGAAACCAATGTGTTGGGGAGGCATACAAGTAGTTTATTCAAGGATTGTTTAAACTAGGGGATGTGGGAAGTGAGTTTAGGACAGGCCAGATTTAGAACTCTACATGAAGGAACAAAACAATAGTGTAAAAATAAGAATACATAGTAATGTAAATTCTAACTCAAAGTTTAAATGAAAAGTAAAATGAGTAGCACATTAAAAATAGTTTGCATTAATGCTATAAAACATTAAAAAATAAGTTGAGTTATAGTTGTATGTAGCAGAAAATAATTATGGTATTACAGCAATAACAGAAACATGTCTAAAAAGATAGGGGGATAAGTATAATATAGAGGGATACACATTTTTAAGGAAGGGTATACAGAACAAAAAAGGATGTCCTTTTCAATTAGATGATGAGTCCATTCTTAGTGAGAACATCTGGCGTCACCTGGAAACCATTAGGAAAAAGCAGCCTTTTTTTAGGAGTATGTTATTGACTGCCCAAAGCAGACAGTAATCTCAATGTAAATATTTTTAGTAATATTAAAAAAGAAAATTTACAGGGTCATATTATACTCATTGGGGGCTTTAACTACCCAAATATTAACTGGGATAACCTTGCAAATAGAGAAGCACAAGAGCAGGAGTTTTTAGAAGTAATCAATGACTGTTTTAACACAGTATGTTGAAGCCCCAATGCAGGGCTAGATTTAGTATTTTGTAGTAATCAGGATAGAATTGGGAGAGTAGAGATGTTTGAATCATTATGGTCAAATGACCATAACATAATACAGTTCTCTATTTTTTAGAAGAGTACAGATGGAAAGACTAAAATTGTTAAGATTAATTTTAGTAGGGCAAATATGGAAGAGTCTAAGGAGGATAGACTGGGATACGCTTTTAAATGTGGAGACAGTTGAGGAACAGTGGAACAGTTTTAAAAATGTTTTAATTAATGCAGGACAGGAATTAGTTTGGAGTTAGTAGGAATTAAAAAAAACACTGCTCAGGGTTAATTAATAAAAACCTGAAAAAGAAGCTTCAAAGGACATAACAGCTGTATAAGGCATATAAGACTAATAACTCCAATGTGAACTGTAGGGCATATGAAAACATGAGGGCAACCATTAAAAAGAATATTATGGAGACCAAACGGCAGTTGGAGAGGAATATAGCAGATAAGGTGAAAGATGACCCAAAGAGGATTCTTTCAGTATTTTAGTAATGGAAGAACAGTCAATAAGGAGGTGAAGTGCATCAGGAATAGTAAAGGGTGTGGCAAGCGGCTGGGGGTTGTACCCAGCCGGGACGCCCAGGAGGACCGGAGGAGGGCTTGTGCCTCCTCCAGACCACGAGGGGGCGACTGCCCTGGTTGTGTTGGGGGCCACGGGTACAGAGCTGGGAAGCTCAACCTTGTAGGGGCCCGTGGTCACCGCCTTGAAAACCCTGGACCTCAGCACTTCCGCCACCCCCGGAAGTGCTGGGGGGAAGAGGATCGGGGACACCCGGAGTCCGTCCAGGTGCACAGCCGGCACTTCCGCCACACAGGGGAGTGTTAGCGGAGGAGTGTCGGGAAGCACCTGGGGCCCATCCGGGTGTGAATAAAAGGGGCCGCCTCCCTCCATTCAGGAGCAAGAGTTGGGTGGAAGTGGACGGAGCTCGGGGGAGAGGAGTGGAGGCGGACCTGAGACTTAAAGGCATTGCGAAAGGCCAGGACTGAAGGGGTGATTGGTGCTGCGGCACTGGGTATTTTGCACTTTGATTCCTGTAAAATAACTAAATAAACGTGTGTGTGGTGAAACAACATGTCTACCTGTCTGTGTCCGGGCTGTTCCCCACAAGGGGAATTAAAAAATACAGTGAAATAGCAGATGCTCTAAACTCGCATTTTTCTGAGGTCTTCACATGTGAGGAAGGAGATAACCTCCCAGCAGTAAAAGGGACTACTAAGGAGGTACTGAGTGATTTAGAAATTGTAGAGGGCGAAGTGCTGCTTAGATTAAATAGGCTGAAAACAAACAAATGACCAGGACCAGATAATATTTATCCTTGAGTTCTCAAGGAGGTTAGTTAGTATATCTATAAACCCTTGTCAAATATTTGTAGGAAGTAATTGGGCACTGGGGAAATTCGGAAGGACAAGAAAATGGCAATCCTGTTATATGAAAAGGGTGACCAGGCAGATCCAAGCAACTATATGCCAGTAATCATAATATATATCACAGGTAAATTAATGGAAGCAATTATTAAGGGAATGATAGAGCAACAAATGACAAGATCAGGAGTTTTACTGACCAGCCAGCATGGGTTCAGAAGAGGGAAGTCATGTTTTACCAGCATGCTGGAATTCTATGAGGAAGCAGCAAAAGGATATGATCAAAGCAGAGAAGATGATAATTATTTATCTTTCAGAAAGTATTTGATAAAGTGCCACATGAGAGGTTGGGTATCAAAGTGAAAGAAGTGGGAGTTCAAGGTGTTGTTTGTAGATGGGTACAAAATTAGCTCAGACGCAAGATGCAGAGGGTTACTGTGAGAGGAACCATATCAGAATTGGCTGACGTGCTATTGTTAATACATATATAAGGTATATATAAGGTGGTTTAAGTATGCAAGTGATTGCACTGGTTAGACCTCTTGTGGAGTACCATGTACACTTTTGTTCTCCAGGCTACAAAAAGGACATAGCAGCACTAGAAAAAGTCCAATGAAGCATGACCAGGCTACAAAAAGGACATAGCAGCACTAGAAAAAGTCCAGTGAAGCATGACTAGGCTGATTCCAGGGCTACGGGGGATGAATTATGAGGAAATATTAAAAGAGTTAGTATAGTGGATCAAGACTGCTGTTTTAAATGAGTTCATCAAGAACATGGGGACACAGTTGGAAACTTGAGAGAAAATTTTTCATCACATAGAGAACCATGGACACATGGAGTAAGCTACACAGTAGTGTTGTAGACAGTAGAAATTTAGGGACTTTCAAAACTAGACTTAATTTTATATTAGAAGAATTAAGTGGATATGACTAGAGAGCTTTGTTGAACTGAATGGCCTGTTCTTGTTTAGATTGTTCTGATGCTCTAATGTTCTGATTTTGTTTACAGTTCATCTTCAAATTTAATTTGATCCTGCCAAGAACAGTCAAATTCGAGGGATATTTATAGACCAAACATCTACATCACTTGTGAGCTCTGAATAACTTCATTTCAGCACCATTTTGAGTAATTTCTTTCCATGAGGGTATTGTTTATAGTAACAGTACCCCCTGCTGGTCACATAGGAAGGAAGTCATGTGACATATGATAGCAGTGTGTTCCAACTTTTTATAAGAGCAGTGCACAATATTAGATAAAAAAAAAACAAATGAATGGATATTTTGGATTCTAGTAGAGAAGAATATTTGACAGATTTAAGTCTTTAGGTGTTATCTAACTTGTCTATCTCAAAGTTTAACTTAGTTTAGTTTTAACAATTTTGATGATCAGTTTTCTCCTTATCTTTGATTGTATTTTTTTTTTCTCTCTGATCCTTTTGTTTCTTGGTCAACTGTTTCTTGGGGTGGAGGTGAAATTTATTTGAGCTCCTGCTAGCAACATCCAGGACCATACTCCATTCTCTCTATGGTATCCTCTATGACTTTATTCAGGGTTCCATTTTTGTCTATACCAGTATGGACACATGCTCTTGAACTGACAATTTTTGTGACTTGCAGGCATGCCAGAAAAAAGTTCTGCAAGCGGGGACAAATGAGTTGACCTTGAAAAAGTGCAATACAGGAAATGATGCTATATCAGCAGAGTTGTAACCATGAATTTGTTTTGTTAAATGAAAGGCCTTTTCTTTCTTTATTATTTTTTTCAAAATGTACCAAACCCTTGAAGAGTCTTTTAAAATGTCTAGCCTCTCCTTTTCCTTTCCTTTTTTTCTGCCTTAATCTTCTTTTTTTTATTGTTGGGGCTGTTTCCATGACTTGGATGCTGCCTGTCACTATACCATCCATAAAATGTAAACAGGGCTGACATAAAGAGCTGCACAGCCACCGCATTATGTAGTCAGCTGTAACTATAAATAGTATGCCCATGGCTGTCTGTAAAATGCACAAAAATGGCATAATGCACATCAGAATGTTACCAAACTGAAGGAGCACCAGAACAGTATCAATATTAGATAGATACAGTGCATCCAGAAAGTATTCACAGTGGTGGCTCTGAGGCTAGGGATCTGCATTGGCAATCGGAAGGTTGCCGGTTCGAATCCCGTAAATGCCAATAGGGACTCTGCTCTGTTGGGCCCTTCAGCAAGGTCCTTAACCTGCAATTGCTGAGCGCTTTGAGTAGTGAGAAAAGCGCTATATAAATGCAAAGAAATAATATCACTTTTTCCACATTTTGTTATGTTACAGCCTTATTCCCAAATGGATTAAATTCATTTTTTTCCTCAGAATTCTACACACAACACCCCATAATGACAACATGAAAAAAGTTTACTTGAGGTTTTTGCAAATTTATTAAAAATAAAAAAACTGAGAAATCACATGTACATAAGTATTCACAGCCTTTGCTCAATACTTTGTCGATGCACCTTTGGCAGCAATTACAGCCTCAAGTCTTTATGAATATGATGCCACAAGCTTGGCATACCTATCCTTGGCCAGTTTCGGCCATTCCTCTTTGCAGTACCTCTCAAGCTCCATCAGGTTGGATGGAAAGCATCGGTGCACAGCCATTTTAAGATCTCTCCAGAGATGTTCAATCGGATTCAAGTCTGGGCTTTGGCTGGGCCACTCAAGGACATTCACAGAGTTGTCCTGAAACCACTCCTTTGATATCTTGGCTGTGTGCTTAGGGTCGTTGTCCTGCTGAAAGATGAACCGTTGCCCCAGGCTGAGGTCAAGAGCGCTCTGGAGCAGGTTTTCATCCAGGATGTCTCTGTACATTGCTGCAGTCATCTTTCCCTTTATCCTGACTAGTCTCCCAGTCCCTGCCGCTGAAAAACATCCCCACAGCATGATTCTGCCACCACCATGCTTCACTGTAGGGATGAGCGGTGCCTGGTTTCCTCCAAACGTGATGCCTGACATTCACACCAAAGAGTTCAATCTTTGTCTCATCAGACCAGAGAATTTTCTTTCTCATGGTCTGAAAGTCCTTCAGGTGCCTTTTGGCAAACTCCAGGTGGGCTGCCATGTGCCTTTTACTAAGGAGTGGCTTCCGTCTGGCCACTCTACCACAGAGGCCTGATTGGTGGATTGCTGCAGAGATGGTTGTCCTTCTCGAAGGTTCTCTCTCCACAGAGGACCTCTGGAGCTCTGACAGAGTGACCATCAGGTTCTTGGTCACCTCCCTGACTAAGGCCCTTCTCCCCCGATCGCTCAGTTTAGATGGCCGGCCAGCTCTAGGAAGAGTCCTGGTGGTTTCGAACTTCTTCCACTTACGGATGATGGAGGCCACTGTGCTCATTGGGACCTTCAAAGCAGCAGAAATTTTTCTGTAACCTTCCCCAGATTTGTGCCTCGAGACAATCCTGTCTCTGAGGTCTACAGACAATTCCTTTGACTTCATGCTTGGTTTGTGCTCTGACATGAACTGTCAACTGTGGGACCTTATAGAGACAGGTGTGTGCCTTTCCAAATCATGTCCAATCAACTGAATTTACCACAGGTGGACTCCAATTAAGCTTCAGAAACATCTAGAGGATGATCAGGGGAAACAGGATGCACCTGAGCTCAATTTTGAGCTTCATGGCAAAGGCTGTGAATACTTATGTACATGTGCTTTCTCAATTTTTTCATTTTTAATAAATTTGCAAAAATCTCAAGTAAACTTTTTTCATGTTGTCATTATGGGGTGTTGTGTGTAGAATTCTGAGGAAAAAAATGAATTTAATCCATTTTGGAATAAGGCTGTAACATAACAAAATGTGGAAAAAGCGATGTGCTGTGAATACTTTCCGGATGTACTGTAGATAGATAGATAGATAGATAGATAGATAGATAGATAGATAGATAGATAGATAGATAGATAGATACTTTATTAATCCACAAGGGGAAATTCACATACTCCAGCAGCAGCATACTGATAAAAATGATATTAATTAACGAGTGATAAAAACACAGTGCAAGTTAAAAAGTGCAAGGTGGAGAGTGCAAGGCAGCTATAACAGTCATAACATTGTATAATGTTACCGTATTATGGGAAGAGCAAAGCACCATAACCCAGTCAATGAACAAAATGGCCATAGCATGTTCATATGGACTTTCCCCTTCCTGCCCTCATTCATCCTTCCTCTGTTTAATGCCACTTACATCCACCAGTTAAGCCCATACAGTACACAAATGTAAATCATTTTTAATATTAATGCTCAGTTCAAGTAAATGTAGTACTGGATACTCTTCCACAGATACCATGGTAGGGTATGTTCCTTGATATCGGTACTGAGCTGAGGAATTTAGGAATGAAAATTAATTTTTCTGATCCAAGTAAGGCCGGGTTTATACTTCACGTGACACCTACTCCTGTGGATGCTTGTGCTTCACAAGCAGTGCATTGTTTATACTTGCGCACATACTTTATGTAAATCTGGAAGATTCCACCAGATGGCAGTGCGAGATATCATCACAGCGAGAAAACGTTTGCCTTTGTTGTATTGTGAATTGCCTGAAACATCCATTAAATTCCGAGGACACCTTGCCACAATATCTCTGAAAAGGATGGATGTTTAATGATTATATCCATCAATCCAGCTATGCGGCCATTCCAGCAAGCATCGGGCGTGAGGCAGAAACAATCCCTGGACGGGGCATTAGCTCATTGCATGGTGAATACAAGCGCGCACACACACACACACACACACACACACACACACACTAGCATCATTTTAGCATCACAAATCCCCAAACCTTCATATCTTTGGAAGGAAAGCAGAGCACACTCTGGAAACCCACCAGGAAAACATGCAAAACCAGGGATGTGACTCCCTGCGAGGCAGCAGCGCTATCGCTCTGCCACTGTGCTGCCCCCACACGTGTAATTATTAACAGTACTCATTATTTAAATGGAGTTAATTTACCTGTAAAATGTAATGTACATACTTCAATGCATTTCATCATGAAAGTGATAATATCAACTATAAATTCTAAATGTGCACCGAGCTGGAATATCATACATTTAATGTGTTCTGTGTGGCAGTTGCTGCTTGCCGCTGCTGTCCGTTCAGGAGGAAACCCCAGAAGCATGTGGTGATTAACAACTGGGTCGGTTTTAAGATGATGTTACTATGGTCTATTTTATTGACAAAATAAACTACGGGATTAAAATCGAAATTTCGAAATTAAAGCCAAACTTTTCACTTTAATCATAAAATTGACCTTTTCACTGTGTCCCTGATATTTTTTCCTCTGTGACTCAAGTATGCTGGCATACATTCATATGCTTTTGTGAAGGTGCAAAAAAAAAAAAATATGTGAGACCTTTAAAATGTATTGCGTCATTACGATGGGGAATATGTGACACTTGGATATAAAAGCACCACAAATCCATTTGTATGTCAGCATTTTGCTTCACCACATCGAACCATTCATCAAACATCAAAGCACACACCTTGATTCTGTAGGATCTGCAAAGCGGCTTGCTGTCACATGTAGATAGTAAACAGAGACTCTGACATCATGTTCCAACTTGAACAGAGACTCTGACATCATGTTCCAACTTGAACACACTGCACCCCCTGACTTTTTGATAGTACTGCAACTCCCGTTATTTTCTGAGGACACGTCAAAAGAATGCTGGGAAAGCGTGGCAGCTATGATGCGTATGCGTTCTGAGCGTGAAGTTAAACCGGCCCTAATATACCCAGCTCTACCAGTTTTAATTTCCCAGGGTATCTCATTTTGTTATGGTCTGGTAGCAATCTGCTCATTAGATAAACTGTCCATCCAGTCATTCATTTTTAAATTAAAAGTATATCAGACAACTAGATCTACTAAGTTATCACCTTCATTTAACATCAGAATAAGCATTTCACCCAACAGTTATCTCTCTGGATGATCTGCTGAAGAAATGAAATGGTATCAGTCATTCGACAGATTTTATGCAGCCAAGGGATCATGCTGATCTTGCCTTCTTGTATAAGTGTTGGGCCTTATCTTTCTATAGCTATGGTTATTGTAAGTACCATGTTTTATTTTTGGCATTGATTTTCTGAGTCTTCATAAATGATGATCTCTTAGAGCTGGTATTCTGTTTCTTTCCTTCTTTGAAACATTTTTAATGTTTTTCTTTCTCTGTCCAAAATAACATTTTCTCTGTGTATTGCTATACTTTAACCTGTGAGAAGCTTGGAAAAATTCTTGAAAGCATGAGTACTGTCAACATGAGTTTTCTCCAAAATTGGGTTTTTATTCTTTCACAATTATTGTACTACTGGTAATTGTCTGGTGATTTTAATGTTTGGATGTGCACAGTAGTGAATCGTTCACATCAATAAGTGGTTCCATATGCTTAATTTATATTTTCTTTACCTGATTTATGCTTGCTTTGTTTATGTTTAGTATTATCACATGTGGTCATAATGTGATTTTCAGCAGGTAGGTGCGTACATTCCTAAAACCCACACAGACTTGGCAGATGGACAGATATAACAAGACAGTGGCACTTTCTCACCACTTTGCAACTTGCATATATAATTCATTTTCTAACATCATCCACTGGCTTAAGTGTAGAATGCATTTCAGATTTGATATCCCAAACAGACAGGAGAATCTATGACTGACAACAAAGCTTCCTTTGACCTAAATACAGTTCTTGGATGATGTATAGTGCACTGAAACATGCAGACGTGAATGAGAGTGTCATATACAATCTCAAGAATGCGAATGAAGGAGAAGATAAAAGTAGCGAGTATGACTGAACAGAGAAACATGCCAACGAGCTCTTCCACAGTTGGAAAGATATTAGAATTTACTAAAAATATGGTGGAAAGAAAACACCTAGTGGTGCAGAAGGGAGGAGAGAGAATGTTACTTTAAGAGAAAATTAGTTTTTAAAGGTAAGCAAAATGCACATTTTGCCTAAGATATGTATTACCTTTAAAAAGAAATGCTTAGAAGACCAAGGGAACAATTTTTTCTCTTCAAATGATTTTGTTACAAAATAAAATTGACATTTTGTTTTGTTTTGAAACTAATTGCAATTGAATGTCTCATTAATTACTTCCTACTTAGAGCTGGCATATTTTATCCTAAATACTGTCCTTAAGTAAACAGTATCATTAATTTATTAAAGGACAATTAAGTTAAATATAAACATTAAGTACAGAAATAACATTAATGTGCTCTCATTTCTAGTTTACTGAGCAGATTAATTGAAGGGTAAGGTTCTAATGCGCAGTACGCAGTAGGTCATGCTAATTAGTACACCACCACCAAGCCAGACTAAGAACCAGACTAAGCACAGGTTCAGCTCAACTCCAGTTTTGTCCTGCACATTTTTATTTTTGCTGCAGCTGAATTCATAGTTGGAAGTGATTTTCAGAAAGTACTGTACTATGTAATTAATTAGTTTGTTACTCAATACACAGCTGTGGACATTAATTTACAATTACATTGCAACTGACCCTTCAAACCCCCTGTTGTAGGAAGATGCACTACCCACCAGATAACTAACAGGCAAGTCTACAAGCTTTTCAGTTTTTTTTCTTTTAATCAGAGACTGCAAACTCTTTTGTAAATGATTTTTAGAGGTAAAAAATATAATATTGAATTTACAGGAAATCAACTTCCCTTTTTTTATTTTGTTTAATCTGAATATTTTTGAAGATCGAGCATTAATTATTCTAGTTGGTGTTGAAGGTTTAATTTATATTTAATAAAATTAAAAGATTAATTTGGAATTAACAGAATGTGAGACACCATTTACTATACAAGACCCTATCTATAGATGATTATTCATATATAATGAAAGACTGAATAGCTTCAATGTAAAATATTGTAGGTTATTTATGTCAAGAAAGCATTACCTTTTTCTTCTAGATTTACCTACATGCCATATTATATTTTCTATGTCCCTGATTGTTTTATCATAATCCCATAATGAAATAAATACTAATGAAACTAGATTTCAGTTAGGAATGTTTCAATATCTATAGTAAGAAAACAGTGTTTTACTATAGGATCAGTGCAGTGTTTTTATTAAGTAAAGAATATGACTGTCCAATGGATTTATTACCTGGGATGCCCCACTTAAAGCCTATTATTGTGGCATCTCTTCTTGAAATTCAATGCATAAAAATTTCATAAACAGCTGCTTCTTAAGTGGTGATAATCTAAATGTAAAAACTGCTAAAAGTTATTCATAGAATTGTATGGTAGCCTCATATGTATATTTTGTAACACAATATGTTAAATGTTAATGAGACATATAACAGATCCACAGTGCCATATGTTTTTCCTAAGGGCTTTTGCAACCTCAAACAGTTCTGTGCCAAATATACCTTGGTCCAGCATATTAATGGGCTTCATCGCAGTTTATAATGGCTATACTCTAATTCTGATGATGGCAGATTTCTATTTTTTTTCTCTGTTCAAGGAACTGGCTCCTATGTTGGGTTAAAAATATTTTGCTTAAAACATTCTGCATAGTTTTCTTTCAGAACATGTCTCAGGCATTAGGATTTAGGATATTATCTTTCAATTGATTGTTTATCATATTCACTGTGACCTAGAGAAATCACATGAATTTACTTGTTGAAAAATATTTGAAAACTTAATATTCCTTCATTTCAAGGTAAACAAAAGTGACCATTTTCATTTGGCTAAATTTTTGACCAAGCTTTTTAAACCCCTTCTTTCGGGTTATACAATATATTTGTGTTAGAACTGGCACAGAAAGTTGAAGAAGAGAAATGTGAAATTATCTCTAGTTATTTAAAAGAGAAATTGTGTTTTGTATGGAATTTTCATTTAAAACGTTTCATGTACACAGTTAGACCCTGTATTTACTGGACCCTAAATGATCACTTTTCAGGTCATTCTAGATAGATAGATAGATACTGATACAAAAAACAATATTAAATTAAAGAGTAGCAGGTAAAAACAGACAATAACTTTGAATAATGTTAACGTTTACCCCCACAGGTGAAATTGAAAAGTCGCATAGTTTGGGGGAGGAATGCTCTCCTCAGTCTGTCAGTGGAGCAGGACAATGACAGCAGTCTGTCACTGAAGGTGCTCCTCTGTCTGGAGGTGACACTGTTTAGTGGATGCAGTGGATTCTTCATAATTGATAGGAGCCTGCTGAGCGTCCATCGCTCCGCCACAGATGTCAAACTGTCCAGCTCCATGCCTACAATAGATCCTGCCTTCGTCACCAGTTTGTCCAGGCATGAGGCGTCCTTCGTCTTAATGCTGCCTCCCCAGCACACCACCGCGTAGAAGAGTGCACTCACCACAACCATCTGATAGAACATCTGCAGCATCTTATTGCAGATGTTGAAGGACGCCAGTGTTCTAAGGAAGTATAGCCGGCTCTGTCCTCTCTCGCACAGAGAATCAGTATTGGCAGTCCAGTCCAATTTATCATCCAGCTGCACTCCCAGGTATTTATAGGTCTGCACCCTCTGCACACAGTCACCTCTGATGATCACAGGGTCCAGGAGGGGCCTGGGCCTCCTAAAATCCTACACCAGCTCCTTGGTTTTGCTGGTGTTCAGGTGTAGGTGGTTTGAGTCGCACCATTTAACAAAGTCCTTGATGAGGTTCCTATACTCCTCCTCCTGCCCACTCCTGATGCAGCCCACAATAGCAGTGTCGTCAGCAAACTTTTGCACGTGGCAGGACTCCGAGTTGTATTGGAAGTCCGATGTATATAGGTTGAACGGGACCGGAGAAAGTATAGTCCCCTGCGGCGCTCCTGTGTTGCTGACCACAATGTCAGACCTGCAGTTCCCGAGACGCACATACTGAGGTCTGTTTGTAAGATAGTCCACGATCCATGCCACTAGGTATGAATCTACTCCCATCTCTGTCAGCTTGTCCCTAAGGAGCCGAGGTTGGATGGTCTTGAAGGCGCTAGAGAAGTCTAGAAACATAATTCTTTACAGCACCGCTGCCTCTGTCCAAGTGGGAGAGTGATCGGTGTAGCATATAGATGATGGCATCCTCCGCTCCCACCTTCTCCTGGTATGCAAACTGCAGAGGGTCGAGGGCGTGTTGGACCTGTGGCCTCAGGTGGTGAAGCAGCAGCCGCTCCATGGACTTCATCACGTGACGTCAGAGCGACAGGCCGGGAGTCGTTCAGCTCACTGGGACATGATACCTTTGGGACTGGGGTGATGCAAGTTGTTTTCCAAAGCCTCGGGACTCTCCCCTGTTCCAGGCTCAGGTTGAAGATGCGCTGTAGAGGACTCCCCAGCTCCGACGCACAGACCTTCAGCAGTCGTGGTGATACTCCATCTGGACCCGCTGCTTTGCTGGCACGAAGTCTCTTCAGCTCTCCTATGCTGGTATCAGCAGAAGGATGGGTGGAGGGTGCCGTACTCCGAGGTGAGAGTGGGTTAGGGTGGTCAAACCTGTTAAAGAAGTTGTTCATTTGGTTTGCTCTCTTCACGTCTCTCTCGATGGTGGCACCCCGTTTGAGCTGCAGCCAGTGATGATCTTCATCCCATCCCACACTTTCTTCATGCTGTTATTCTGCAACTTCTGCTCTAGCTTTCTCCTGTACTGCTCCTTTGCCGCCCTGAGATGGACTCTGAGTTCCTTCTGCACGCGCTTGAGCTCATGCTGATCACCGCCTTTAAAAGCCCTTTTCTTCTGGTTCAAAAGGCCCTTGATGTCACTTGAAATCCATGGCTTGTTGTTAGCATACCAGCGTACAGTTCTTACTGGAACTACAATGTCCATACAGAAATTGATGTAGTCAGTAGTGCAGTCAACAACCTCCTCAATGTTCTCACTATGTGATCCCTGCAGGATATCCCAGTCTGTAGTTCCAAAGCAGTCTCTCAGTGCCTGCTCTGCCTCAGGAGACCACTTCCTGAATGAGCGTGTGGTTGTAGGTAGGACCCTCACTCTTGGTTTGTAGTGAGGCTGAAGCAGAACCAGGTTATAATCTGCTTTCCCAAGCGCAGGCAGCGGGGTAGCGCTATATGCGTCTTTAACGTTTCCATACAGTAAGTCAATAGTCTTATTTCCCCGGGTGTTACAGTCCACATACTGGGAGAAGGCAGGTAATGTTTTGTCCAGCGTCACATGGTTAAAATCTCCAGCGATTAGCACAAGCGCTTCAGGGTGCTGCATTGGTAACTTAGCAACAGCAGAATGGATGATGTCACTCGCTATCTCCACGTCCGCCAGAGGAGGGATGTAAACAATAACAATGACGTGTCCAAACTCTCTGGGCAAGTAATAGGGACGCAAACTTACGGCCAGCAGTTCGATGTCCCTGCAGCAAGTGGAGACTTTGACGTTAACATGTCCAGAGTTACACCACCTTGTATTGACATAGACAGCTAGACCTCCTCCTTTGTGCTTCCCGCAGGTACTTGCGTCTCTGTCCGCTCTAACTGTGCTAAACCCGGGTAGCTCCATGTTAGCATCTGGGATGGTGGTAGTTAGCCACGTTTCGTAAAAGCACAACAAACTGCATTCTCTGTAGGTTCTGACATTTTTCACCAGTGCAGCCAGTTCGTCGACAGTTAGTTACATTTAGCCTTAAACTTTTCATTTTATATATTGACTTAATTTTATGTTTATTGGGCTTTGTTGCTGTATTATCGTAGTATTTTCCTCTACTTACCCTTTACCTGTTTTCTCAAGGGTAAGTAAGTGTTCTCATCAGGTTCATTATCGGGTTGGTCTACTGTTGCACTTGAAGATGAACACACACATGCATAGCTATACGCATACGCACAGACCCTAACCACAACAGTGCCCCATGAATGACACACCCACACTGATTAACCTTTAGCACTTTAAACCACACAATTGCTTTAGGAATAACACAGCCTGTCACTCAGCACTTCAAGAGACTTACTTATTATCGGCATGAACAACAAACAATGTTTTAATGATATCTCAGACCTACATATTACTTTTGGTCTACAAGAATACATTTAAACATACAAAGACTCAGCACTCTTGACTATAGGCCATTTATCAGCCAAGAATACCTTCTTTACATACTGTTCCTCTACTATTGAGTGGAGCTCTCACTCTCAGCCAAAATAAACCTCACAGCACAGAGGTAATGGCAAATCTCCGGCTGCACCAGGTGCTCAAAGAAATCTAACTTATTACTTCAATCACTCTATAGACATTAAGACAAAGCATAGAAAGTTAAAAGCAGCATGGTATTTATTACAAGAATAATAATACCACTGGAACAAAGAATAATAGAAAATAAGTACTGATAGGAAAGTCTGGATATATATAGTCTTTAGAAAAAGCTTACGAAAAAGTTACAGATGACAAGGATGAATGTCCCAGGGCGGCATTTGATTTAGCAATCGATGTTCATGATGCTTTTCTGACGACCAGTGATGTCTTCAGCCATCGTCGCTATTTCTCTTCTTCTTCTCTTCTTCTGACGTTGCTTTCAAAATGAGGCATATTTAATATAAAGTTTCATGCCATGGTTTCACAACATATGATAGTTGCATGCACCTGATTGGCTGGCTGTCAATATGATGGATGAATTTTGCTCAAACTCTTTATCTTTTCCCAGATAATAAAGTTCTTTGATATTGCCTTGTGTCCTCCTTTCCCAGGCTGTAAACCAAATTGTTGTCCCAGATGTCCATCCATAAAATAATCAATAGCCTAGGGCATGGCTTAGTCTTCCTTTCCCAGGTTATAAAGTAATTGAGCCACCAGCTTGTCTTCCTTTCTATGTTGGAACAGCTGTTTTAAAAGTGAGGTGTAAGGGAAGAAAACCTACTTTGATTTGTCCTAAATGTAGTTCATCTGTTGTCTTGTCTCAAACAAAATATAATAGAAAATTAAACCAAAATGTACAGATTTTGTACCCCACAACAGTTGCCTTGTCTTTCAGTTCATGCTTTGGTTTTGCCCCGTGGATAACTCAGTTAGAAAACGTTTGATTGCAAATATTTCAGAGCACTACATAAATTTCTATGTGCATTAGTGCATTTAAGGTCCACAAGATACAATTTCATTGGTAGTGTTTCCAACAAGAAACCCTTCAAGGTCTGCTGGACATGTCTAAAGCCTTGACTTGCTGTTGGGGCAACATAATGCTGCATTGCTCCCCTAAATTATCTTTGCTCTGTCTAAGTGAAAGCAAAAAAGAAGCTGGTACTTCAATCAGGAACTAACTTTATGCATAAGAACTATCTAGATGAAAACCTTGAAAGAGCTGAATGTATATCAATGATGTTCATGAGTTTAATGTGAACAACCTGGGAGGCAGTGATCAACATGATGTTCACATGAACAGAAATGTGGAGGATGCCCAAGCTTCTTGATCAGTGTCACTTATGACACCCTTCTGAATCCTTGGAACTTGCACCTATGTTATGGCTCGGAAGAGATCTGCCAACTCTGTAACTTGCGGAACCTGAGTTTACAACATACAGTGGTGTGAAAAACTATTTGCCCCCTTCCTGATTTCTTATTCTTTTGCATGTTTGTCACACAAAATGTTTCTGATCATCAAACACATTTAACCATTAGTCAAATATAACACAAGTAAACACAAAATGCAGTTTGTAAATGGTGGTTTTTATTATTTAGGGAGAAAAAAAATCCAAACCTACATGGCCCTGTGTGAAAAAGTAATTGCCCCCTGAACCTAATAACTGGTTGGGCCACCCTTAGCAGCAATAACTGCAATCAAGCGTTTGCGATAACTTGCAATGAGTCTTTTACAGCGCTCTGGAGGAATTTTGGCCCACTCATCTTTGCAAAATTGTTGTAATTCAGCTTTATTTGAGGGTTTTCTAGCATGAACCGCCTTTTTAAGGTCATGCCATAGCATCTCAATTGGATTCAGGTCAGGACTTTGACTAGGCCACTCCAAATTCTTCAGTTTGTTTTTCTTCAGCCATTCAGAGGTGGATTTGCTGGTGTGTTTTGGGTCATTGTCCTGTTGCAGCACCCAAGATCGCTTCAGCTTGAGTTGACGAACAGATGGCCGGACATTCTCCTTCAGGATTTTTTGGTAGACAGTAGAATTCATGGTTCCATCTATCACAGCAAGCCTTCCAGGTCCTGAAGCAGCAAAACAACCCCAGACCATCACACTACCACCACCATATTTTACTGTTGGTATGATGTTCTTTTTCTGAAATGCTGTGTTCCTTTTACGCCAGATGTAACGGGACATTTGCCTTCCAAAAAGTTCAACTTTTGACTCATCAGTCCACAAGGTATTTTCCCAAAAGTCTTGGCAATCATTGAGATGTTTCTTAGCAAAATTGAGACGAGACCTAATGTTCTTTTTGCTTAACAGTGGTTTGCATCTTGGAAATCTGCCATGCAGGCCGTTTTTGCCCAGTCTCTTTCTTATGGTGGAGTCGTGAACACTGACCTTAATTGAGGCAAGTGAGGCCTGCAGTTCTTTAGACGTTGTCCTGGGGTCTTTTGTGACCTCTCGGATGAGTCGTCTCTGCGCTCTTGGGGTAATTTTGGTCGGCCGGCCACTCCTGGGAAGGTTCACCACTGTTCCATGTTTTTGCCATTTGTGGATAATGGCTTTCACTGTGGTTCGCTGGAGTCCCAAAGCTTTAGAAATGGCTTTATAACCTTTACCAGACTGATAGATCTCAATTACTTCTGTTCTCATTTGTTCCTGAATTTCTTTGGATCTTGGCATGATGTCTAGCTTTTGAGGTGCTTTTGGTCTACTTCTCTGTGTCAGGCAGCTCCTATTTAAGTGATTTCTTGATTGAAACAGGTGTGGCAGTAATCAGGCCTGGGGGTGGCTACGGAAATTGAACTCAGGTGTGATACACCACAGTTAGGTTATTTTTTAACAAGGGGGCAATTACTTTTTCACACAATTTTTTTGGATTTTTTTTCTCCCTAAATAATAAAAACCATCATTTAAAAACTGCATTTTGTGTTTACTTGTGTTATATTTGACTAATGGTTAAATGTGTTTGATGATCAGAAACATTTTGTGTGACAAACATGCAAAAGAATAAGAAATCAGGAAGGGGGCAAATAGTTTTTCACACCACTGTATTTTCTCTGGCTGTACGGTAGCATTATCACAGTATAGATGGCATCACGACCAGGTACTGCATAAGTTAGCTGAGATCCTGAAGGTATACAGGTTGGAAACAAACAGGGTCACCCCAGTGACTTCACGTTTGTCAGGCAAGGGTGCAAGGCATAGAACAGAAGCACAAGGATGTGGTCCCTCCTGTTACCTGGAGGAGAGTAGACCTTTACCATCAGCTGAAGTTCCCACAAGAGATCACCCCAACCTCTTTACGGCCAGACATCATAGTCTGGTCTACCATTAGTAGGACGGTCATCATGGCAGAATTGACTACTCCATGGGAAGACGGGATGGAGGCCACTGCTAAAAGAAAAAGTGAAAAGTATGCAGAACTGTTAGCTGCATGCTCACAAGCAGGGTGGAGGGCTTTCATCTTCCCAGTACAGGTAGGTTGCAGAGACTTCAGTGGAATATGCTCCCAGAGGTATGTGAAGTCCTTTGGGATTACAGACTCCAAGCTGAGAAGGACCTCAAATATTTGGCAGAGGAGGCGGAAAAAGGAAGCTTCTGGATCTGAAGAAAAGATAAAGTGTGGTGAAAACAAGGATCCTAAGAGCTGGCTGCAGGGGTGGTAGGAAGACATCCCTATTGCTGCTTCACCACCTCGAGATGTTCTGGGATTAAAGGAGCGAAACATCAGTGAAGGGTGGCTCCCGGCTGATGACCCTGCAGCAGCAAGATGACACCATCGGAGGTGCGTCAGGCAGAAATACCTAGCAGGTGGTCCCACCTGTGCTTTCATTTAGTGTGCAGAAATCAACTTGAACAGTCAGATGTTCAAATCAAGAATGGCATCTGACTAATCTAATTAGGATTTTAATGGCTATGAAATTGAGTGTGCCGTACATTTAGTGACATCAATTGACAGTATATAAATTATCTCTAGTATGTGAGCTCAAAACAGCTCATAAATGAAAGGTTTTAAAAAGAAAGCAATAATCTGGAAAACTATATCAGAAAAAAGTATTACATGTTGTAGAAGACAGGTAAAAAGTCCAAATTTAAAGGAAGATTAGGCTGATAGATCTCCTTCTCTTATCAAGAAGACTTTAACTGTGAATGTTTACTTTGTTCCCCAAGACAAGCAAAGAACTCTTTGGTCTACTAGGGAAAGGGGACATTTCCGGCATAAACCTAAAGAAAATATATATACAAAATGTCTCTTGTCTCAATTAATATGCAATTGAGCTACTTTTAATGACATTGTCAGCACAGTTCAAATGATCACTGAGAAATGAAAACTCCATATATCTCAAGTAGAAGGGCAATTGCTCTGCCTAACTTAAAATTCTAGTAATGTGTAACAGATGTATAATTCATTCTGATACTTGTATAGAAGTAGAAAGAAGCCCAATTTTAGCTATTCTTTATATGTTCCCTATATACAATTGTGCTCATAAATTTACATACCCTAGCAGAGTTTGTAAGATATGTACCATACTTTAAAGAAAAGATGACAGGCAAAAAACATTTCATTTACTTTTAATGGAATCCAAATTAAAGTGTAAGGTGTCACAATAGCACAACCATTAAACAACATATAGTAATAAAGAAAATAATGAGATGGTCCCTATTGAAACGTTTGCCTTCCCATAGTTCTTACTTCTGTTTACTTCCCCCTTTAGCATTGATGATGGCATGCAGTCTTTTATGATTTTTGTGGATGAGGCCCTTGATTTTCTCAGGTAGAAGAGCTTCCCATTCGACTTGGCAAAAAGCCTCTAGGTCCTGTAAATTCTTGGGTTGTCTTGCATGAACAGCATGTTTAACATCTCCCCAAAGTGGCTCAATAAAATTGAGGTCAGGAGACTGTGATGGCCACTCCAACACCTTCACTTTTCTCTGCTGTAGCCACCGAAGGGTCAACGTGGCCGTGTGTTTTGGATCATAGTTTTGTTGAAAGAACCAAGTGTCTTCCATGCACAGCTTCCAGACTGATGAATGCAAATTGTCCTCCAATATTTTCTGGTAACATGCTGCATTCATCCTGCAATCAAGTTTCACTAAGTTACCTGTGTCACTGTAGCTCACACACCCCCAGAAGATCAGCGATCCACCTCCATGCCTCACAGTAGGGATGGTGTACTTTTCATCATGGCCCTTGTTGCATTCTCTCAAAAACATAATGTTAATTGTTGTGGCCATTAAAGTTCGATTTTGGTCTCATCACTCCAAAGAGCTTTGTTCTAGAAGTTTTGAGGCTTGTCTAGATGCCATTTGGCATGTTAAAAGTGGGCTGTTTTGTGGTGTTGGCACAGTAAAGGTTTTTTTCTTGCAACTCGACTGCGCAGCCCATTTTTGATCCAAGTGCCTCATTTTTTGTACATCTTAAAACAGTAACACCACTTGTTTGCAGAGAAGCCTGTGTATCAGCTGAAGTGGATTATGGGTTTTCTTGACAGCTCGACAAATGATCCTGGCAGTTGTGGCTGAAATCTCGGTTAACTGTGACTTGATAACAACAGAATCCCTAATTTTCCAATTTTTTTTTTATCAGACTCTGAACACTACTGACAGGCATTTTCAGATCTCTGGATATCTTTTTATGTCCATGTATTGATATATACAAATCAACAATCTTTTCTCACAGTTTCTATGACAGTTCTTTTGCTTTCCCCATGGTTCAGTATCCAGCAAAGTCAGTGCAGCTCTGCATGAATTTAAATCGACTATTTATACACAGACACCGATTACAATCAAGAGGTTACAGGTATGGACACTCTCCCTTAAACACCCTTAATTTGAACCTGTGCGTGTCAGCTTGTGTGCTTATTATCAGCTCCAACATTCAAGAGTATGCTAACTTTTGATCAGGCCCATTCGGGTGATTTTAGTTATCATTATGATTTAAAAAGGGCACACAAAATTATGTGATAATAAATTGCCTCGCCTGAGCACAATCCCATATTAAAAGGAAAGCTTTCTGCATGATTACTTAACAATTGTCCAAAACAATGGACAATTTTTCGCAAATTCTTCCAGGGTATGTTATGTAAACTTATGAGCACAACTGTACCTATTAATACTAATTGTGACCAACTAAACAGCAATGTAGTGGTTCTTCATTTACCCAAAAAGTGACACCAGTGTAAAAAACACTTTAGGACCACTGCCAGTTGTATCCTTGTACATCAATTATTCCGTGGGAGGACACAATGGATTTTTACTGCTAACCCTTTCAAGACCAAACTACAATTTTAGTAACTGTGAATCGCTTTTATAAAAAGTACCTATTTTATTACTTTGAAAAAGCTACCCCACCAATAAGCAAATAACAGTTGCCCTTGAAAGATGTTTTTCAATTGCATGGTTTTATAAAGTCTTTATTAACTTATAGAGGCGGACAGCTCATTTTCAGGTTGTTATATTATTTCTGCTCCAGAGTGGGCACTCAAATTAACATCCAGGTTCCTGTGTTTAAACTCTGGTAAGGACACTCATTGGTTATATAATCTGGATCACACTCTTGCTTTAAGTGCTCTTTCACCAATAGATGCATCTTCACGAACCAATTGCACAACTGTGCTATATTTTCTATATTAACTGTAGGCAAATTTTCTGCCTCCCAGCCTTCTTTTAAGATATCTGAGAGTCCCAGAGTCTGTCTCCCATCTAGAATTAATTCAAATGAAGAAAACACTGGGTAAGCCTGGGGCACTTCCCATAAACCAAACTAGAGAGCAAGGGAATAAGCAGGTCATTCCTGTCCTCTCGGATAACATTTAACATTTGTTTTTGCTTTTAATTTAAAAACTGCCATTCCATTAGTCTAAGGGTGATACACAAATATTTTCACATATGTAATCCCCAGGAGTTTGGCTACTTCCTAAAATGTGTCTGATACGAAAGGAGTCCCCTGAAACTATTAAGACTTCTTTTGGTATTCCCATGTGTGTAAAATACCCCTACCAGTTTGAGTTGGACTGTTTATTGGTAATGACCTCCTGATATCAAGTGGCATAATCAACAAGCACCAAGATATACTTGTGCCCATGAGTGGAAGGTTCCAGTGAACCCACGATATCCATCCCTATCCACTCAAATGGTATGCCTATAATAAATACAGGTACTAACGAAACTTGCCTGTGATATGGAATTTGGTGAATTTGACATTTGGGGCACGATACACAAAAGGTTGCATCTCTTTATTTATTGCAGACCAAGAAAACCACATTCTTTCCCAAGTTTTGTTGGTTCCTAAATGAGTCCCCACCAAGATTACATATTTTTTTTTGTCCATAAGGATGCGGAACAAAGAGCTTACTGTTCAGTGACCCAATATAACGGATCATCTTCCATCTTGAAATATGGGTCAGTAAGATTGGAATCCAGGGCTTTTGGACATTCACTGGAACAACAGCATTTCGAGCATATTTCAATAAATCATTATTCCACTGCTCACGCTTAATAAATAATGAAGCAGATAGTAGCCTATATTCAAATTGCAGAGACAGTAAAGGACCATGTGCCACTACCAGCCAAGTTACTTCCTCCTCCATGGGTGATCTTAATGTAGTATCATGTGACATCACCTTGGATGTTCCCCAGAAGTCAGCCTCCCCACACTGTACAACTGCACCTTTACCTGTTCTCTTCCATGGCTTTGTCTCATCTAGGGCTAAACTCTAAACTGTTGCATTTAATTTGAGATCAGTCACGTCCTTGTATCTCAGTGTACAGAGGAGAGGACATGACTTTTGGAGACCCTTTATGGACCCTGGAAAAAAAAATCTTATACATAGCGTCAGTGTCATACTAGCAAGTCTTCCTGTGAATACAGCATATACTGTTGAGCCACAATGGAGATATTGCTGCATATATGTGTGATGGAGATGCTGCCTTAACACTTCATTCAATTTAGGTTTGATTACCATAATGCTTTAACAATATAAGGACCCTACTGACTGCTTCAGTTATCATTGACTGACTGCCCATTATCACTGATAAATTATGATGTCAAGTTGCTGGCAAAGTTGATTGTGTGTTGACTGCTGGCATTGATTTATAATCAGATTTTTTCAGATCAAACTAGTTTTATTAAGTCTGTGGTGCCTGTTTCCTAGATGCAGAGTAGGCATTTAACAGGATGACATGGTCCTTTTTGTGGAAGTTCCAGGATAGAATGGGATTTGGCCCTATGTTTATTTCTTTTTACCTCACATTCTTTCTTTCTTCTTACGAATGCCAACATTTCCCCTTTACATGTATTTTAAGGAGCCAGACAGGGCACCCTTTTTTCCCTCCTCTTTCTATGCTGTAGTAAATTTAAATTCTGTAATAATTTGAATTCCACTTCCCTTATTGTTAGCCTTGTTATATTTTCAGATATGGAGATTTATTGAAAACAAATGAAAAGCTTGCTACCAGGATGGCACCACCACACTTGTGAATATTGGAGGCTGCTTTATCTACTCCTCCTCCTTCTCTTGGTGTCAGTCTTGCACTTCTATACTTGGAAACATATTTTATTTCAGGTCTTGAAACATTCCCCTATCTACAATCTAGGTATTGTGTCCCTACTACATGGTAATTTTTCTGAATGTAGTCGAGGTCTGTTTTCAGGGCATGTATAGTTTCCCACTCTTTCCCTATTTCAGTTTATCCTATGCACAATGTATGACCATTGTCTTTATTTTAGATAAAATTAAAAATTATTTGAACCGTCAATAAATTCTACTTCTTGGTTCAAAGACAGTATTTGAGCCTTGAAGCAGAAATGTTGGAAAGCACAGTGTTTGTGGAAAATCCACTCAACCTCAAGCTCACTGCCTTTACTTAAAAGATCTCTTGGTCAGATTTAACAACATAGCTAAGGATGTCAGACCTGTTTACTTCTGCAAATTATTTTCCAATAGTAGATATACTCATGAGACCTTATTTGATACCATCAATGACATTGTCATTCCTACATGCCATGTTGTACCTATTTCCCCAAATAAAAACTGTGATAATTTCCTTTCATTTTTCCCAAATAAAATTAGTAATGTTCTTGTAAACCTTACTTACTACCTTAACTAATCTTTCTCCTACCTGCAGTCAAGCTTGGCCTACAATTTTAGAATGCTTCTCTCCTATTTTACTTAGCTGTCTTTGAATTGGTTAATGGTATGAAACCACCCTCATGCCCCCTTGACATTTTATCTGTTCCTTATTTAAAAAAATAAAATCTTTCCATTGGGCCTACTGCATTGTCCATAATCAACAACTCAGTGCTCCCTGATATTTGGCTATGTTTCTGTTTAGTTTAAACAAGCCATTGTTCACCCTCTTCTTAAGAAGCCAGATCTTGATGGTCATTTCACTCAAAACTACAAAGCTATTACTTAACTACCTTTTACGGCAAAAGTCGTTGAAAATATTGTTGCCAACCAACTTAGTCCCCTGAGATGGCCCTTCTAAAGTCTATAATGACATTCTAATGCTCAGTGATGCAGGTGAATTCTCTGTGGTGGTGTTGTTAGATCTTACAGCTGTATTTGACACTGTTGCTCATCATGCTTGAGAGATGTAGTAGGATGAGTGTAGACATATCCAGATCTGCCCTGGAGTGGTTCCTTTCCTTCTGCTCTCACAGGATTTTTTCTGTTGCTGCTGGTAATTTTGTATCGTCATCTGCTATTATGTCCTGTGGTCTACCCCAGGATTCTGTTCTGGGCAATCTTTTGGCTTGCCTATTTAATTCCCCTTGGTCATATTGTGAGCAATTTAAAAAGAAATATGTCTCTGTTATGCTGATGAGTTAGTTATATAATCCTTTTAAACTGTCACATGTTGCATTATCTGTTTTGCTTGACTGCCTGAACTGGCTGAGAATTATTTGTAATTAAATACTGAAAAAACTGAAATTTTAAATTGTGCATCTGACAGTATTATCTCAAAGGTTTTAGATAATGCAGGTTTTTCTTTCATTTTATTGAAATCCACCATCAGAAATTTAGAAGTTTCTTTTGACCAGACTTTGACCTTTGCCAACCTAGTTAAATGTTCAACACGGTCTTGCTTCTTCCACCACAGGAAGACTGTCAAACTGTTGCAATTTTTTTTCCCCAAACAAAGCTGAAGGTGATAGTGCCTGCATATGTGTCATCTCATCTGGATTACTGTAACTCTCTGTTCATGTGTTCAAATTCATCCTCACTTGATCACATATAGCTGGTTCAGAATGCTGCTGCAAGACTCCTGTCTAGATCATCTAAACGATCTTGCATGACACCCATCCAGATTTCTTTGCATTGGTTTCCCATTAAATTGGGAGTTTTAAATTTTAAAATATTGGTCCTCACTTTTAGAGCCCTACATGGTTAAACTCCTATCTATATTACTGAGCGTATAGTGTTACTATGTTTTATTGTGTATGTTGTGACACACAAAGAAAGGTTTGGGGCAGCCACCCGTATACTTGAAGCCTGGCTGCAAAAAGGCAAAATAAGTTGCACAGATGTGTACAGAGTTGAGTCCAAGACAGAACTGAAGTTACAGAGGTAGTTATCTTCTGTTTAAGGGAAGCAGGTGGAACTGATGTTATTGAAGGCCGGAACTGGAAGTGATGTTCTCGGTGGGGAGTGGGGAGAACCGGAAGTGGTGCTGATGTTCTTGGGGCCAGAACTGGAAGTGATGTCATTAGGCCTGAATCAGGCAGAATTTTCCATGTCCTGTCTGCAGAGATAAAAGAGGAAGGTTTAGTGCACCACACCACCCCCTGGCCTGGCGTGGAATTACCTTCTTTTGGTCCATTTAACTGCCTCTCATGCGCACATGTGTGACAATGTTTATGCATGTTATTCCTGGTTTAATGCGTTAGCTTACTTTTGTGTGAGTGACTGTGATGACTCGTTGTAAAGTACTTTGTGACATTTGTTGCTATATAAGTGCTATCTAAATAAAAATGTACTTCTAACTTACTTACTGTACTTGTTTGTCTAGGTCCTAGCCTTAAATCCCCACATCCTCCATCATATGTAATTGACTAATAGAACTTTCACCAACAGCTAGCATCTATCTCTCTATTATTAAAATAAAAAAAAAAATCCTGGGAGAGAGACAAGACGTGATCTTCTTGGAAGCCACTTTGTCGTCACGCAAGATAAGTCAGTGAGACAAAAGGACAGCTGCTGTACAGGCTTTTAAATGATCGACGTGCAGCATCTAGCAGAACACGCAGCTTGCGAGCAGCAGCAAAACAGCAGCTGATCCGGTGGCAACTTTTTAGCATGCGCTCAGCCTTCCCCCACACCCCCTTCACAATGCGAGCAGTGTTATACGTCCTGCGCGAAAGACATTTAACCACGCCGGGGGACGGAAATAAAGGACAAAACGTAGATGACAAAGTAGAATTCAAAAATGTTGCCGCGGTACACATGCACAGCAGGTCTTCTCGGATCTTCTCAGAAGACACTTTGAAGTCCCGGGAGACAACTTGCACATCACTCCCTACTTACAAACAATTTCTCGGAGACACTTTAACGTCCTGTGAGACAAAAGGACAGCTGCTCTACAGGCATTTAAATGATCATTGCGCAGCACAAAATGTAGATCATGCAGCACGGCACTAGCAGCCCTTAGATAACTCATTCACTACAGCTTTATTACTGGCAAACATCAAGAAATAAAAATGAATGAAATGAAAATTTCAATCTCTTTAAATTGTATATACGGTTAACCAAACCCGGGGGTTGGCAAGCAAAGTGAGCAAGGGGTCGAGCCCCCTAGTCATTTAAAATTTCAAAAACCGAATTGTGCTAAAAATCCATATCAGCGGCACACAGTTTAGGGACATGTCCTACCTCCATCTCATGGGATTAGAACTAGACCTACCTATGTTCTCTTTGCCCCCTTAAAATCTCTGGCACCTTCCCTCACATATTCTGGGAATGTCTTCTGGCTATGGCTCTCTGGTGGTACTGTATGTAGTTATATTACTCTCCATGATTCTTTACTTCCCAATCATCTGCCACCTCAAGTTCTCCTGTTTCTGGACCTACTGTATCTTCACTTTACTTGCTTTCTCTCACCCAGTGAAGGCTTCTAGTGAATGCTACTGTTGCAGCTAATTTGCTTTTAATTTTCTTTTTCAGTGGAAATCTCCTGACCTTGACCCCCAGCAATCTGGAAGTCTCATTTTATAACCTTGTCTTTCTTGAAGTCTCTGTTTCTAGGATCAACAATTCTTCTGGTTCAGCCGTCCAAAGAGAATTGCTCTGTAGTGTGGTTCTTCTTTTCCACTTTTTTTTTTTGCTTTTTCCCCTACTTTTCAATGCATTGTCCTCCATTGGGGTGAGTGCCAGTCCCCCTGTTGATGTCTTATGTGTTCTTTTGAGATTTGCTTCATCATTGGTTTGGGTGAGTGTTAGGTGCTGGTGTGGGTGTGTTTTTGACCTTGTGTATTCTAAAGAAAATGCTTTTTAATGAATTCTTTGTAATGTAATCCTTTTTTATCTTGTTAATAAACATTTGATCACAAAAATAAACTTACAAAATATAACTAAAAATATTTTGTATCTGTTACCTACTCCATGTTTTTTGCAGTAATGGCCAAGAAACATTTTTCATTTCATGTTCTTGTGGAGAATAGAGATGTCAGTAGGCTTTTATATGGACAACCACTGAGCAAACGATAAGAAAACATCCATGAAAAACCTATCACATAATCCATGTCCATAAAATTAAATTGTATGCTCACAACATCAAAAACATATATTTTGGGTAAAATATTGTTAAACAAACAACTTGCAGAAAACCCTCTCCCAGATGGATATGGAGCACATTCCAACTGAACAGTCCCCTCTCCTCTTTAAAAACCTGATGAGTTATAGCTTCCCTGTTAAAATTTCACTATTGAAAACCACTCAAATGAAATTATTACATAACAGGTTCTGGTAACACATGATGCTTTGCAATGGTTATGAAGACTGAAAGAAGTGTTTAAGGTATTGTTGTTACATAATAGTAACTGAGTAATAGATGCAATTTTTGCAGTACCTAAACTAAAGTAACCATAAAGTTTTACCCAGGTTCCATTACAGGCAATGCCCTAACAAAGGTTATTTATTGAGGATTGTGTAGGACTTCTACTCGACACAGAAAGATCATGCATGTCTATTGCTATTATTTACAGTTTTCTGGACTTTCTGTCACATTCAGGATTTTCATGATACAAAATAGCTAGAATGGCCAGAACATCGCACTTTCATTGCTAATGCCAAATGGATTGGTTTGTCTAACAGTGGGTCCATGTAATTATCCTGAATGTCAACTGTCTTTTTCATTGTTACCTGAAGCAATAGCATGACTGACGCTAAAGATTAAAAAGTTCCACTCCAATCTGAACATCACTGAAACTTAAATTATAGAATGAGGATCAGGAGAATGAGTAGAAAAAAGCAAACTGATGAGGGTATGCCACCTAGGCAGCTTCTATCACTCTTATAAAACTTTAAGCAGCGTCCTACCTTTTCATACTGCATTCTAAAAAGTGCCAACATTCAGATGATGTGGACTATTTTCAAAGTCAGGACAGAACAAAAAAAGGAGTGAGTTAACAAAAACCAGCAGGTGATTTATATTTTTGAGCATTTTATTAATGCAGAAAAATTACTGGAATTTTATAGTGAAAGCAGAAACATAAAAAAGAACAGGTGAAAGTGCAATTAACTAGAAAAAGGAAAATAAAGGTGAATCCAAAAGACAGCAGACATGCATGTATAATCCCACAACTAAAACCATAACACTGGTATACAGTGATTTTGGTGCCAACGATGTCTGAACGGTTTTTTATTAAGTTTATTAGCTGATTAAGAATATGACTTTGGTTTTGCCAGATTGGCTCTAGTTTCTGAGATATTTAATAGTTAATTAATTAATTAACGCAACACGTTTGAAAAGCATTCAGAATGGAAGAATATTTTTATTTTAGTTACAACTAGTAAGTAAACAGTCTGACATCATACAAAAAAGAAATTAAAGATATCTAACAGTGACAGGAAAAAAGTTATGTATGATTTGATTAATTAATACAATATTAATTAGTTATTAATTGTTATTAATGTCAATGCTTCAAAAAACACTGTTTATGAACAATCACGTTGGAGACTCCAACAGTAGTCTGCCATCATGTGTATGTCCCATCTGCCTTGATATCTCTCCTCCATCACCTTCATATCCTGGTGGAACCTCTCGCCTTGTTCCTTGCTGAAGTCTCCAAGGTTATCTGGAAATCTGTTTAAATGGCTATGGAGATAGTGTATCTTTATGCTCATATTAACTCCCAAATTTCTGAAGTTAGCAAGCGCATCTTGCACCAGTTCTTCATAATTCTCTGCTCTGTGATTACCCAGGTAGTTCTTCACAAAAGAGATAAAACTGTTCCAGGCCGAAGCCTCAGTGTCATTAATGCATTTGGTAAAATTGGAATCGTTCATGAGTTTACGAATCTGTGGACCATCAAAGATTCCAGCTTTTAGTTTTTCTATGCTCAGTTCAGGGAATGATCTACAAATGTACTTGAAGCAATTACCCATTTTGTCCAAAGCCCTAACAAATTGCTTCATCAATCCTAGCTTAATTTTGTTCTTGTCCACCAGCGGCTTGTTGATGATATTTGCAGTGCCAACAATCATTTCTTCCCTTGTAGGCCATGACACTTTTGTCCAATGATCTTGCTTTGCCCTGCTACCCCAGAGACACATGAAGCATGGGTATTTTGTGTGTCCAGATTGCTGTCCAAGCAAGAAGCTCACCATCTTAAGATCAACACAAATCAACCACTGATGTTCATGATAACGGATTTTCTGTAATACGATTTTTACATTTTCATATTCTTCAAGTTTTGTTGAATGAGCAATGGGAAGAGACGCATAACGGTTACCTTTGTGCAAGATAACACATTTCAAGCTTCTAATGGAGCTGTCCATAAAAAGCCGCCAGTCTTCTGGTCGATATTTTGTTAGTCCCATTTGAAGTACAATTCCTGGGATATCTTCTCTTGGCTGTAATTTCAACTTCTGCCTTTATAAGATTTTGTTCATTAAGTCTGGACGCTAACAGTTCAGATGCTTGCTTGGACATATGTAAGTCTCGAATCAGGTCATTGAGTTCTTTTTGGCTTAATGGTTGAGGTGTCGAAGAACTTCCCTCAAATTCACTTCCACTGCTACTACCTGCCATACACTTCAATTCCTGCCTCCCTCCAGAGTCTGACAGTGGCTGGTTTGGTAGTCTGGTAAACACTGGTATGGGAACGTCATTGCTATGTGGAATAGTTCGTCTTGCTGATTCCAAATCAGGATAATCCCACTGAGCTTTCTTTTAACATTTAAAGCCTTTAATCTTTACAACGCAAAAATAACAATCGTCATGGTGGTGTTTCGGTTCTCTACATACCATTGGCACACCAAAGTTTAAACTTTTTCTTTCACCTTTTGTCCACTGTCGTAGGTACTCCACACATGTTTTGCAAACCATAAGTGGAGCCCAAGACTTATCCTGGTCTCCAAGCTGTACTCCAAAATAAGCCAGGTATACTCGATGCAAAAAGTCAGTGATATTTGTTCTTTGTTTTTCAACCATGTACTCTCCACAGATGTAGCAGAATACATCAGGATTGTTGATGCAGGCTCTTCTTGATGAAGTCATAATTTTTATATGTATTTATATACTTATTAAGACAGAACTTTTTGGGTATAAACCAAGACTGGGTTGACAAACTTATACTGTAGCCAACTTCTTTCCTCTGCAAAGTCACAGTTGAATTCTGGCTTCAAAAAGTCACTTTTATAGCATTGTAGGCCTACAAATTGAAATACAAAATAATTATATGGGATATTTCATTACCTAAGACACTGTTAAAAGAGTCAAAAGACAGACCAAAAGCTATTGCATTTGTTATCACACACAAGTCGCATTGGGGGAATGCATTATTTTCATGGATGTCCATTATCTCAAAAACTAGAACCAATTCAGCAAAAGTAATGGGGTTTTTGAATTCAGCACCCTCGAAATACCCTAAATCCATTCAAAAACCTTGGCACCTGAAAAAAAAATTTTTTGGAGACCTGAGAGAGGTAAAAAACAGTGAAAAACAGGAACTATTAAAATCCATATTAAATATGTTGTAATGCTCAGGAAAGCTATAAAGGGAAAGACCATGGTAGAAACAGAAAAAGTTTTATTTTTCCAGAGAAAACTAGAAGAATGTTTGGTCAATCTCATAAGAGAACACTAATCAGCTCAGACCAGATCAGGTGAGGTTGGGGAGCATGAACTGATACAGTGCTTTGCTGCACCCCCCACACAACGAAACAGTTTGGGATTCCGGTTGGGAACTCCCCAGGCAGACACATGGTCTAGTCACACCCACCGGAAGCGACCATCTTTCTGCCACAGCCAGGTGTTGTGTGGGTATCCCCTTGGCCTGGTCCAGCTGCTCGGGTCCTCAGCAATGAGGATCCTGCGAGCTGGATCACCTTCTGAGACTCGTGCCACATGGCTATCATGCCTCATTCGGGGCTCCATGAGCAACTGCTCATTTGATACAAAGTCAAACCAGTGGTACCCAAGGATCCTCTCAAGAGACACAATACTAAAGGAGTCCTGTCTTCATCTCCAGTCACTGGATAGCATCCATGTCTCACAACCATATAGTAAAACAGGGAGCACCAGGACTCTAAAGACTTGGTCCTTCATAATTTTGCAGAGCTATTGGGAACGTCACACACCCTTTTCCAGTGATCTCATGACACTCCATGCTCTCCCAATCCGTCTACTGATGTCATAGTAAAAGTCACCAGAGGCATTAATGTCGCTGCCAAGGTAAGTAAACCTGTCAATGAGGTTGACATTCCCTCCACAGACAGACGCACTGCTGATGGTTGTGGTCAAAAGGTCATTAAAGGACTTCATCTTGGTTTTTATCCAGGACACCAGCAAGTTCAGACACTCGGACTCCTCACTCAGTCACTCAAGGGCCTAGATTAGAGCTTTCATTGACTCATAGCATTGTCAGCAAAGTCAAGATCAGTGAATCTTTCTTCAACAGATGCCACACGGCTGCTGGACTCCACGATCCTGCCCAACACCCAGTCCATGCAAGCACTGAACAGAGTAGGAGTAATAATACACCCCTAATGAACCCCAGAATCGGCTGCGAGAAACACAGAGGGTTCTGCACTCCACTCTGCACGGCACTAATCAATACCAACAATTACTTGAATCTTGACATGAATATAAAGAGACATTAACATTAATCACGAGAATGTACTTGCTTTTAATTTAGATTTGGCATGATTCGCCAGGATAAACAAATGTAAATGTAAAATGTATAGTATGTAAATAGGTAAAAAAAAGGGTATGAGAGGCTGACAGAAGGTGTAACAAGATGAGTCTAGACTCTAAGCCAACCACACACAGATAATATGTATATAAGGGAGATCTCATACAGTCATGTAATGAATGAATATTAAAAGTTTCCTTGTGTTGTTCATTCTGTATTAGAAAACATCCACCCAGTCAAGCAACAATACCTGTTTTTTCCTATGGAAACTTTGTTTTCTTGCTTTGTGCCCAATCTTTATAGAAATTTGGTATGTAACCAATATTCTTGTCTGCAAACACAATGTAAAATATACTACTTATAATGTCTGTCATTGAAGCTTAAATTTTCGAATAGATTTCATGATACAACAAATATTTTTTGAGTCATGGAATCTGTTAACATCTTTAAAATTAAGTCTATTGGCAAATCATTTTAACGTGAGTTACTTTATAAAGATTTTCAAAATGTAATTAACTGACATCAAGTCAGTCGTTCATGTATATAATGAATTTTGAAAACTACTTTCCACAGTGCTGTTAGATGAGGACGAATACTTGAACTAAAAGCCCCAATAGATGGAGGTATTGACCTATTAGAGTTTTATTCTTATTAGCCAGGCTTCATGTTGCTGTTGTTCGATGAAACTGAAGTGAATCCTTCAGTAAATCATTTTTAAATTAATGTTCACTTATCAGACTTGAAACTAAACTGTATCAGCATAAAATGTGCTGCTGTATGAGTACCTTCTGCCTCTTTTGACCATACTGTAAACCTATTTATATTTTTGGTGGTTCAACACTAAAAAACTGTATAACACAGCAAAAGCCCTGGGGCCTCATGTATAAACAATGTATATGCACAAAAATGTTGCATAAGCCCGTTTCCACGCTCAAATCGCGATGTATAAAACCTAAACTTGGCACAAAGCCACACACATTTTCACAGTAGCTCAAACCCTGGCGTACGCAAGTTCTCCACTCAGTTTTGCAAACTGGTGGCACCCAGCATCAAAGCAGTGCTGCTGTTCCTGGGTGGTTTCCCTTTCTTTTTTACATCCACAATGCCGGCTTTATCAAATACACTGAAATTAACCGCATATTGTTCATTAGTTTAAGGCATCTGATTGTAATTAACCTGTAACAATATAATGGTCCACGGAATGGCCAAACTATTCTAAATACCATAGCTGCTTTAGCGTTGTTACTCTCACTGCACCTTCTTCTTCTACTTTCAGCTGCTCCCATTAGGGGTTGCCACAGCAGTTCATCTTTTTCCATATTACTCTCACTGCTCCACTGAGCAGCTGATCGGAAAGAGAATTACCGGTATACAGAATCAAGCACACGCTGTCTCAGCATTGCTATTTGAACTGCTCTCATCTGACAAACGCTTCAGAGACTTTCCTGTACAGACCTCGCTGTTCAGAAATGGTTTCATCCGTTTCCGTTTCATCAAGAACTATAAACGCACTCAATCAGTCCATCATGTGCTCCTGGCAGAACTGTTTGTACTTATAAGTACAATTGCCTCACTGTAAACTTGCAATACAGTTACAATATTGCACAACCTGTGCCACTTTATAAAGTGCGTATTTACATATGATGATGATATCATTTTTAAGATAAAATGCAGCAAAATATGTTTATTACATTATACAGATAAAATGTTAACGGGATGTTAGTACGTTTGAAAGAGACAGTACTGCTGCAATAAATTATTTCATCGAAGGTCACGCACAGCGCAGCAAGCATCTTGCTGGACGCAGGAACAATCTGTGGACGAGGCACCTGCTCGTCACTATCACTGTGCCACCGTCTTCCCATGTTTAATAACATGCTTTAATTCCTATCATCATGAAAATTATATCACGTATACATCTCAGTATTTTAATTATTCAGAGAGCTGTAATATCACGAATGTAATGGATTCTGTGTCCTGTCGGAGGAAGAGAAAGCCCATTTAAGAAGCAAGTAGTGATTCACACACATAGAGCACATAGAAGAACACACAAAATACAAAGCATTTAACGTGCTACTTTAGTTACGATGGTATTTGAGAAACTAGTAAATTAAACGATTTAAAGGTGAAGTTTATGATGTTCTACTTTAATGACAAAATAAAGTATGTGATTGAAGTGGAAACTTCGAAATTAAACTTGGCATTTTGAGGTTTTTTCTCACTGTGTCCCTATTTTTTTTTCTTTTCTCTGTTCCCTAATAAGCTTTCAAATGACACTCAGACTGTGGGCTACGACTCGCCTCTTCATGGTGACTTTGATATCTGACCGCTTCTTTTTTATTTCGGGCACTGTGCGACTTTGTGAACTTGAGCTTTCAAGTTTCTCCAACACTCTGTCACTCGATCAACTTCCTTTTGTTGATTACCGTATTTTTCGCACCATAAGACGCACTTTTTTTTCCCCAAAAGAAGGTTGGAAATGTCTGTGCGTCTTATGGTGCGAATATTGCGTCACAGACCATGATGTGTATTACCTGACAAAAGTAGACATCCAGGGGTAGAGGGCGACAAAACTCACTGTTACGTTACAGGCATTCCCTTTGTGCTTGGAGGAATGTTAGACTCATTGACTCAGCATCTAATCCTTGCATGTGCATGAGTTGCGAAATGTAAACAAAAGCAAGATGGCATCTACATCTCATGAGGGAGCGAAGCGAGTGCAGAAAAAAAAAAAGCAGAGGATGTTTTGCGCATTATCACTGAGTCGGACTCTGGACTCCACAGATTACCAGCCGCTGGACTACTTCAGGCTGTTCTTTCCTGAAGCTGCCTTTCAGCTACTGTCAAACGAGACAAACAGGTATGCAGAGCAATTTTTTGAATCGAGGGCTGTGCTTGCACCGCATTCTCATTTTTCAAACTGGAAACCCACAACAAAACATGAGATGAAGGGCTTTGTGGCATTACAAATATAGATGGGACTAGACTGGCGATATAAGTTCAGGGAGCATTGGTCCAAACGTGCTTTGTCCCCTGGTGGCTTTGGACAGGTTATGTTGCGTGATGATAGGTACGTGATGCTGCAAAGTGATTGTGAGCAACTGAGCTTAATAAATTCTGACACTAGCGATGAGGAGTTCTTGGGGTTTCCATAAAACTAGAAGAGTGCTTGAAACTTAAAGTCTCTCCTTATTTGTTAATGACAGTGATGATGTTTCTTAATACCACTGTTGAATTTACATGGTTGAAATATTATTCTGCTATATTTTATTAAACATATTAGTGCACCATTTGGTTCAGAATATTTTTTTCTTGTTTTCATCCTCTAAACCTAGGTGCGTCTAATGGTCAGGTGCGTCTTATGGTGCAAAAAATACGGTATATCACTGTTTAAACCAACAAATAATAAGTTTTTCCTTGCCTCCACTTGGTATTCGCTGAAATTCTTCTATTTTCTCCCGTGCTTTTGCCATTGTCTTTTTCACAGAAGGCTGCACTTAAGGCCTATTTATATTGATTTGCATATTCAAAGAGGTATAATTCTGGGAGGTGTTGGGGTGGGACAGGAGTCGCGTGCACATGTGTTATTTTTCACGCTGACCGGGATTTATGTAGCGGAAGAACGTGGAAGTTGACGTTTGCACAGATTTATGCATCTGAATTTTTTTGTGCGTACGAACATTTCCGCTTTTGTCCGTACGCCATGTTATAGTGTGAATTTTATGCACGGCGTTATACATGAGGCCCCTGGTTCAAGAATATTAATTTCTGTATATGCATAAAACTCTGTGCTTTTGTGTTTGTGTTTTATGCAGATTCTGGACTACTGGGACATTTCACAAAGAAATCCAAGCTGGTAATCTTAGAAACAGTTTCTTTGCTCCTGTTTGCTATCCATTTCATGATGTGGCAGCAACCCTTCCTTGATATACCTCCTTCACTAAAAACAACAATAAAAACACTTGGTGGGTGCAATTGTTTTTGATTTTGTGGCTAACACTAATCCTCACCCAGTTTGGATTTCTCTTTTTTCACATTTAAAAAGGACAGCATGGAATATGTTTGTAGCAGAGATGGAAAACATTTCTCAGGAAGAGCCTTACAATGGAAAGACATCACATTTAGACCAGAAAGCCTCAGGAGTGTCAGGCTCCTCTGCTCCTTTGTTTCCAGTGATAGACTTACTGATGAGTAATCAGCTAGAAATGCCAGAAGGTTTAGGTCTTGACACATCTGACATTAATGTTCTCGAAAATATGCTGAAAAATGAAAAAAACAGTACCATGAAACAACAAGCAAAATGTCAACCCTTAAATACAGAGCATGCAATTCTAAAGGATGAGTTTTTAAACAAACCAAAGGAGGGAAAGTGTACAACTGAAAACAAGGCAATCAATCATAAACTCCTGTCATTTCTTGCTCAGTTACGGGAAGAGTTGCTCACAAAATCTAAAGAAGTTGAAGAGTTGAAGTTGCAGGTTCTCACACCACCAAAGCTGGAGCTGCTAAGAGCACAGATTCAACAAGAACAAGAGGGTCCAATAAGACATAAATTTAACCAGCTAGATGAGGATATAGAGAAATACCGTGAAGAATACAACAAGCTTCGTTATGAGCATGCTTTCTTGAAATCTGAATTTGAACACCAGGTAGAAGCGCATAACCATATTTTAGAAGAAAATAAAATATTTTATGAAGCAGAAATAGCAAGACTGGAAAAGGAAAAGGAGGACTTGAATGCTCAGTTGCTAAATAATGATCCAGTCAAAGAACGAAATAAAATGGAAAGTGTTCTGAATGAAAATGCACAGTTACTTCAGAGAATAAAGTGTCTTGAATCAGAGATACTTGCATTAAGAGCAGAAAAAGACAGTTGTGGAGCAAAGGCAGAAAATGCACAAAGAATGCACATGCGACAGGTAGCTGAATCTCAAGCTACTGTTGAGTCTCTCAAAGCAGAAAAACATTCATTGAAATTGCAGGTGGATTGTCTTGAGAAGAAACTTCACCTTTGCCATGAACAAAATTCTCAGCTGATTATTAAACTACACAGATCAAAGAGAGACGTCGGCTCCCTCAATGACAAAATAAAAGAACTGAGGCATTCTTACAATTATGAACTTGCTAATATTAAACTAGACTGTGCCCGTGCAAAGGGAGAGATTGAAAGAGAACGAGATAATCTGCATAGTGAAATGCAGGCACTCCGGTCCACTAATGAAGTCATGAAAAGCACTATCAACCGACTCAATGAACATGTGGCACAGTTAGAAAAAGAATTAGAAGAAAGACTTCAAATAACAAAGCTGGGTGACTTCCAGAAACTTACAAAAATCCATGAAGAAAAACTGGAGTTGGAAAGTATGGTGGCTGACTTGGAGGAACAGAAAGCAGCATATGAAGCTTTCAGAAGAGCTGAGCAAAAACAATGGGAGGACAAACTACGTGTATTGCAGATATCTGATGAAAGTTCAAAAAAAGAAATCCAGATTCTGAAAAGTAAATTGCATAATCAAGGTCATCAAATAAAATATCCTAATAAAGTAAACAATGAAAAAGTGGACATGAAGCAGCAGAATTATGAGCTCCAAATTCAGCTAGATACGTTGCAACACAGACTGAATGAGTTTAGTCGACTAATTTTAGCCCCTCGTTTAACTTCTTCTGGAGAAAACTGTTCAGATAATGCCATTGTGAATTCCTTGGAACGAGAAATTGATTTGACTTGTGCAAAGAAAGTGGACACAGAACAGCTTCATCTTCAAATAAATGGTGGTTCTAAATGCAACTGAGGCGCATAGTGAATCAATCTCAGACCACTGTTCAATAAACAAAGGGACATGATTTTTGCTAACACAATTGGCGGGTTAAGTCATGTTGACCCAGTTGTTTGCTCATGCCGGAAACCCCTTGTGCTTGTTTCCACCCACCTAAGGCACCACTACAACGCCCTGTCCCCAGCAGTTTTTCTTTGAACTTTCTTCTTAAAACTCAGGATTGCATTTAATTATTGAAAATATTGTCAATGTTTTGTCAAAATCTTTACAAAATCATTAATGTCTAAAGAAATTATTATGCATTTTAAATTACTTTAGGATTGCAGAGTTCTTTATTTCCTTTTTTTCTTTTGTGGTTGTTGTTATTTCTTAAAAAATAGACTTGCCTTCAAAAATACTGTTGCAGAAATCTGCCATTCCACCTTTTGTCTCTTTCGACACTAACCTCTCTGGAGGTTTTTACCCTTCTTTACTCAGTCTAGCTGAATTGTTAAATTCTTCAGCAGGATAAATGTATATTGATGCAGGAATATCTCTAAGAAATTTGCTTCCTTTAATAAGCCATAGTAGAAAAGTTAAAGTCCCCTCGAACTTGTTTAAATAAAAGAATAACTTCTATTTTTAGAGAAGAAAGAGTCCCGTTTTCACAATTGGTCCTTGCTACAAAACATGAACTGTTAAGATGGCAGTATGTTCTGTTTTTTGCACACGTGCTTACACCAAAGGATGTACTCCTGTCAATTCCTATCTGTTCTCTCATGCCTTGACCAGATAACTATTGCCCTTAAATCCCTTTGTGATTAGCACCCAAGGTCTTTTACATGAAGGCAGAACATTCTCCAGATGTTTTTTTTCTAAAGCTCCTTTTCCTACTTTTCCAACCCAACTATTTGCATTTCACCCAAGCAAGTACGCATCTCAACAATATTAAATACAGTATATTAAAACATATTGTACAATATTCTTGCACATATAAATAAGTATTCACTCCACCTTGGAAGGTTTCACATTTTGACACTAATAAACAGGAAAGTGAAAACAGTTCTCTTCAACGTGGTCTAATTAACTGCAACTTTTAAGTGTAATATAATTGCCCGGACATGTATTCACCCCTTTTACTATGACACACCTAAATCACCACTGGCGATTGGTCACCTGTCTGAAGTTAAAAGGTTACAATTGCTTAAAAACATCTGCATCTGGAAGGTCCAACTTGTGTTGAGTTGGTATTGTGGCCTTCCCTACCCAATGAAACAGAAGAACACCCAAGAAACACAGTGAAAAGGTTACTGAAAATGACTAAATCACAGAATATCTCTTGGAGACCAGATACATTAATCATTTAAAAAGAAATTAAGAAATGCAGGTATGGCACAGGAGTAAATCGGCCAAACAGGTCAATCACAAACACTGAGTGATCATGCAAGGAGGCAAGTGAGAGAGGCCTTCAAGAGATCTCTGATAACTACAGTGGCAGAGATTGGAGAGACTGTACAGTACATACAACTGTTGCTTGGGTAATTCACCAGTTGGAGTTTTATGGGAGAGTGGCAAAGACAAAGGCATTGGTAAAAACGCGCTTGACATCTTGGCTACAGTGTGACAGAAGGTACATGGTAGACTCTGAAGTCAAATGGGAGAAGCTTTCGTGGTCTGATAAGACCACAATTGAGTATATGACCATCAGACTAAACGCCATGTTTAGCATAAACCAAGCACCACATTATCAGACCACAATTGAGCATATAACCATTAGACTAAACGCCATGTTTAGCATAAACTAATCACTTTACATTATCAAAAACACACCATCCCCAGTACGAAGTATGGCAGTGGCAACATGCTGTGGGGATACTTCTCTGCAGTAGACCCTGGGAGGCTTGTGAGGATAGAAGGTAAAATAAGTACAGGAAAATTCAGTAAAATCCTGGAGGGAGAACCTGATGCAGTCTGTAAGAAACTTGCGTCTTGGGAGATCTGTTTTGCAACAAGACAACAATCCCAAGTATAAAGTCAAAGTTACACAGGAATGGTTTAAAAAAGCAATGTTAATGTCCTAGTGTGGCTAGAGAGAGTCGAGATCTCAATCTATATGAGAATTAGTTGCTGGACTTGAAAAAAGCTGTTCACTCTTAATTCCTAAGCTCTGTCAGGTTGCATGAGCAGCTTTGCAAAGATGAATGGAGAAAAATTGAAATGTCCATATGGACTCAAGACTGGAATTGCTGGCAAAGATGCATTTACTAAACATGTCTGAATACAAATGGGACCAATTGTTTTGTATTTTATATTTGTAATTAATGTAGATGCAGTCACTTCGACATTAAGGTGTTGTTCTGTTAATCAGTGTCAAAAAAAAAAAAAATAGACAAGATGAAGGAAGTGAATAAAAAGTTAGTTGGTCATTTAGACTTGGAGAAATACACCCCAGGCTGTGAACAGGCTTTGCTTCTTCTGTTTTTCTTTGAAAACTGTCTTTGAAGCCCTGAGAAAGAACACAAACTGAAAGGTTAGAGTGGCTGTGCTCAAGGGATTTGAAGTGTTCTACCGTAGGCTTTCTAAGGTCTTTGATTTTAACGGCTTGAACATGCTTTCTGAAAAGCTCTGCTAGATGTCTGCCTGTTTCATCTATGCAAATGGCTGGGCACTTACAAGTAATGCAATAAATAAGATTTTAGACTGGAAAGAGGCCTGTTTTTTAACACTGAATTTACTAGAGGGACCAGATACAAGAGTATTGTTGGTCACATATTTGCAAGTGACACAGCGTCTTTTGTTACAGCTCAAAGTGCTTGATGAGGAATGTGACTTGCCTCTGTGAAGTGAGCTGTGGATAAGACGTTTGTGTAGGTTAGGTGGTTGATGGAAGTAAATCAAGGCAGAGTTAGGAGAAAAGGCTCCTATGGATGGATCAGTCTGTGAAATTGGGAAATTTTGTTTGATGACGTGTGGGAGAGGTGGAGTGGTAGGGTGTAATGGCAGGACCAGCTGGATGTGAGTTTCATTATTGGGGTTCCTCTTGGAGTGGATGTTATGAGGTCTACTCTTGGCTTGATTGAGGACTTGTCTTTCTGTCTGCTTCATTACAGAAGCCAACCTCGTCACTGCACAGACAGTGGAGTCTAAGGGACTGTAAAAGAGGTGAAGAGTTTGTATAGTTAGCCAGAAATGGAAGGAAATGTAGAGCAGCTAACTCGGTGAGTCGGTTGGGTTGTAATAGACAGATGTTTTAAGTTTTGGAAAGCTGATAGACATATCTAAAAATGGCGGAGCTGTGGTTAATTCGTCAACTGTAAACCTGAGAGCTGGATAGAAAATAGTGAAATCCTTAATTAAGAAGACACATCAACACATATATCTTTTGTACAGGTTTGGTAAAAAGCCTAAATAGGAAGTAAAGAAATACTCTTCTACCCAGCTGACAAAGATGTTGGCATAGCTAGGTGCAATTCTAGTAATTTTTAAAACTCTTCTGATCAAAAGAGAAAGCATGGAGGATAAGAACCAGTTCTACAAGTCTGATGAGGTGGTTCATGGGAGATCCTGAACGGGACATCTATTGACTGCCTGTCTTGAGGTCAACAAGACCTTCAACGTGAGAAATGATTGTGCACAGAGAGAAGATGTACATGGCAAAGATAAATCAGTCGGGACAGTGAAACCTAAAGCTGTCAAACTACTGGAGAACATAGTTAATATCTTTTAAGTATGAAGGGAGAGTGGTCTCATAAGACCTTCAAGGAAAGTTGAAGTATGTGTAGCAGGACAGTTGCAGATAGAAACAATGTGGTATACAGGATTGTCTGGTTTGTGGATTTTGAGGAAAAGGTAAAACTTTTGACCATGAGGCAGTTATCATTAGGGGGCAATTGTTTTCTGGGGATGAAAAAAGAAATGGTAAAATTTACCTCCAGCTGGTAATCATCTTTCGAATCCAATGTATGGGAAAAATAAGCAGCTGCATTAGTGAGTTGTTTTGAAGGTTCTGCAATAGAAATGGTCATTCTGGCAAAATACCAAACACACCCTTGTCTGCAAATTAGATGACATTGTCATCATGATGGTGTAGAGTGTGTAGTAGCTGGACCTTTGTTTGTTGGGACAAGAACATTTGCTATGTACAGTATTTGGTTCAAGGATTGATGAAGTTGGTGGTTTCAGAGACTGGATCATTCTTTTTCACAGTACTGTACTAGTTAAAGTGTGTTGTCAGATGAAGCCAGTGATAATTGTGGTTATGGTTGATGTGAACTTGATAATTGTCCCAAATGTTATTGCACTGGATATAATTATAATTAAAATATTCCCTATACATTTTAGAAGTAAACATGCCGTGCACCATCCGAAGGATTATGGGAATTTTTATTGCATAATGGATTTTATTTACTTCATTTTAATGATTGTGTAAAGACACCAGATTAAATCAATTAAATATATATCTGTCCAGGTGATGCATGTGTGTCTAAAAGAGAGTAAAATGTATTATATTCTCTTCACTGTCTCCTCCCATTTTCATTAACAGTATTAAACAATGGCATTCTCCTGTTATTTAAAAGAGCAGGCTCTTTAGAAATGTGATTTTCTTTTTTTGTAATCATTCAGTACATATAGATCAATTTTTACAAAAAATAGGATTGAAAACAAAGCAAACCCCACCCCTGAGAAGGAGAGCATGGCCTAAGGAGTAAAACTTAAGGCTTGTAAACATGCCTAAATTGTTGAGTTTAATAGAGCAGAAAAAGATAAATGGAAAAGGAAAAGAAATGTGGAAATAATTATTTCTTCTTATCCTACAATATTATTGATTAGATCCTGCCAGGTTTTGAAAAAATTCTGTACAGATCCTCTAACTGAGAATTTGATTTTTTCCAATTTCAAATTATATAAAACATCGGTTTCCCACTGACTTATAAGAGGGGAGTTAGGATTCTTCCAATTTAACAAAATAAGTCTGCGTGCCAAAAGTGTAGTGAATGCAATCACAGTTTGTTTGTCCTTCTCCAATTTAAACCCATCTGGAAGAACACCAAACACAGCTATTAATGGGTTAGGAGGGATTGTGACACCAAGGCTGTCTGAAAGGCACTTAAAAATTTTGGTCCAAAATGTTGTTAATTTGGTGCATGCCCAAAATATGTGACCCAGTGAGGCAGGAGCTTGGTTGCAGCGTTCGCAGGTTGGATCTTGCCCTGGGAACATTTTGGACAGTTTTAGACGAGACAAATGAGCTCGATATATAATTTTGAGTTGAATAATTCTATGCTTTGCGCATATGGAGCTCGAGTGAAATCTCTGCATTGCTACCTTCCACTCCTTTTCTGATATATTAATTAAGAGATCTTTTTCCCACTGACCTCTTGGGTCTTTGAAAGGAAGGGACTCTAATAAAATTTTATATATTACAGAAATGGTGTCTAAATCCTCAAAGTTGAGCAGTATTTTTTCCAGCATGGTGGAGGGTACAAGATGAGGAAAATCGGGCAGGTTCTGTTTGACAAAGTTTCTAATTTGAAGATAATGAAAGAAATGTGTAGCTGGAAGGTTAAATTCGGAATGTAATTGTTCAAAGGATGCAAAGATATTGTCTATATAAAGATCTCTGAGCAATTTAAACCCAAATCTTGTGATTTTCTTATATGGTGTGCTTGTCATTTCTTTTGCTTTTGTCTTAGAAACAATACATGTTTGTACTATATTTATGCTTATTTATATATTATGTCGTATTTGGTTATTAAATTAAGATGTCATGTGTACTTTATTACTGTTCACTGGTTTATTCCATTCCACTGAAGAAGCAATAACAAAAACATTCAAGGATAATATCAATCGACTGCTTTTCAATCGATTTATGGTACTTTTGGGCAGGTGACTTCATGGACAGGATTAACTTTATGCTTGCTGGTAAAATGGCAACTTAAGAAGAGTTTTGAGAAATGTTCAAAAAAGTAGCTCATAATGTTACAAGCAAGTTAAAAGTGCTCATTAATCGCTAGGATTCATAGTTTACAGGAAATACAGCCTAGATTAATGTTATCTTTTTTTACCTCAATTAATTTTTAAAACATTCTAATCAAATTTGGCATTCAAAAAGTTAAATATTTAAAAAATCATACCATAATGTGCACATTTAGCTATGGGTAAAAGCAGATGATCATACAGCTACAAATCAAACATTTATTCATTTTGTGAACCAGGTTATTACAATGCATGCTCAGTTGAGAACAGAGCAGATCACAACAGCATTGGGGGATCTCAGCTTTCCTCCTACATTCTTGAAGTAGAAAACAAAATCCCACATGGATTTTGGAATGTGCAATTTTGGGAAAGATGAGATGGTGCCCAAGCTGGGATTTAAGAGTAGGAGATAAAACACCACAAAGCTAATCACTCTACCACCAGCAAAAGGAATTCATCAGAAAAATTCACATTGCATAATAAAAACAGCCCCCTTTTAAATATAAGGAGGCTATCATGGCAACAAAAGGTTTTAAATCCTGTCTATGAGGTGTGGCAACTCATTGAACCCCTCAAATAACACAAACAGAACTCCCTCACTTTCCATGTCTCTCACTCTCCTCTCTCTCCTTTCTTTGTCTTCTCTCTCTTTGGTCTCTTCCTCTCATTAGTTGTGCTTCTAACCAAACACTTATTCCTGACTTCAGATACAGGTGCCCTGGCCGTAAAGCCACTTTAACCCCTCAAAACACTCGTTGGTCCCTCAAAGGGAGGGTGTCATACTATCATATAAGGGATGGGGGAAAGAATGTGAAGTCCTCTGTGAAACGTCCCAACACTTGCCCAAAAACAGGCAACCAGGCCTCGCTTTGCCTATTAAATGGTCAATGGCTACCACCTACATCTTTTGTCACCTGCTTTGTTGCCCTTCTCTAGCAACCTGTGGAAACATTTTACTTTCCCACCCAGTCTGAATTTCTTTTTTTCCCACTCGCTCAGATGACAGGGCCTGCTGCCCTTTTCAGGTATGTAAGCGCATATTCTGGGCTTGCCACGCCTTTCAGCCCCCGTCTCACTCTCCTTGTGTGAGGCTTCTGCTTCTCTGCACATTGCTGTTGCTGGCCCTGCACCTGATAACCTCTTGATAGCAAAACACGCAATCATGGCCTTTATATAAATAAAAAAAGACTCCTCACTTCAAAGGTGGAACTTAACATGCCTGTGATGGAACTGGGCCATCAGTGAGCCCCAAACATAGTCACATAGAGTTCAAACAAAGGTGTGCCCTATTACACAGTACCTCCAAAAGTTGAAAAAAACACAGGCTTTCTCTCTCCACAGTTCATTTCTCCTCACAATTTCTCTCCTCTCACAACCGCATTGCCCTTCTCCTCCTCTAGTTGAGTGTTGCCAACCTTCCTTCCAACTCTGACTTGCCTGGATAAGGGAGTGCAGTCCCTTTTATTGAGTATTTAGTACTTCTGGTGCCAGGGCTTTTGCTCTCTGGAAGTACTTCTGGGTCACATGCTGGTCCCATATAATAGGGAGTACATCTCCCTACATCGCCATTTTGCAGCATTTCTCAGGCCCCAGCAGGGCTGCTCTGCCGAACTTCATTTCCCAGTATTCCCTGCTGGTACCCAAATGGGCGCCGATATGGAGGGCTGCTGCCATCTAGCGGCTGTGGGAAATAAACAGGCCTTGAAGACATTACTTCTATGTCCTTTTCTTCTTTTCATTACTTCTATGTCCTTTTCTTCTTTTCTCCCATCCGGGGACGATACTGGAACCATGTCCAGTCGGGATGCCTGTCCATTTGCTTAGGGCTTCCCGTCCATGTAAGAAATCTTCTCTGTCCGTCCAATTACACAGGGAGTCTCTATTGGGTCTGGCATCTTCCTCTCTCTTGGCTGGGATGACTGTATGCCCTCTCGAAGCCTCCTGTCCAGGTAAGGAACTATCCTCCATTCTTCTGTAAAAATGTACCTTAGGCTACCATAAATTCATCTTTTTTTCTTAATCATGCATGTTGTAAAAAAAAAATGCTGTCCGATTAACCAGATTATTGCATATTTTTCTTAGTGAATACAATTATACGGCTAATTCAAATCTAATATGCAATCAAAGGGTTCCTGGGTTGTTAACTCACATGATTTTATAATTATTTTATTCATTTATTTATTAACTAATGGTTGGATTTATATCTGCCATTATTAGAGGGCTGTTAGAGTCAGTTCCCAGGGAGAAATTAATATGAGCATATCTTCTGAACTATTGTTTGCATATTTTTCTGAATGGGACAGTTTGGACTATTGTCTAGATAATTCTTTTTTGACTGCAGTGTGTGTCCAGCTAATTATAAACAAATCAAATTGTTACGTTGTTATGCCATCAATGTTCTTGCCCAAGCGACTAGCTTTTAAAATAAGTGTCTTGGACAGCACAAGACTTTGGAGATATATCCAATTACTTGGGATATATACAGAACTATTTTTTACATTTTTTCTTTAAAAGACGACAAATTAAACCTCCATAAATCAGTCCAATATTATATTGCCTTTTTTGCAATCTGTTTATTATTCAAAAGATAATTTATATCCTTTCCAATTTTCTGAATTGCTCTCTCATCAGAGTATAATGATGTATTAACATTCAGCCCATTAGACAGACCATTCATCATAATATTGAATAACAGAGACGTGATCACACTCCCCTGAGGAGTTCCACTTCATATCTGCACATGTCATATCCAGCCCTAAACTGAATTAAAAAAATCTCTTATCCACATAGCATTTTACCTTTTATACATGTAGAATATGGAATATTTAATCAAAACTCTTTCTTACTAAAGCATTTTATGAATTCAATAATGTGGTCACTTTCACACCTATTCATAACTTTAATATCTATGGTACTTCACTGTCTGAGAAAATCGCTTTGCAGAGATTTAATCCCTTCATATCTCCCAATACGTCTACTTAAATTGTACATCAGAGATATTGGAAAATACAATTTGGGTGATGATAAATCTTTCCTGCGTTTTGGGACTGGAATTATTACAGCATTTTTAAAGCTGTCCGCTTGCTACTATCATACAATAACAAAATAATTATCAACCAAAAATCAATGCTACATTCCATCTGAACATGCCACATTTCTTCCTTGTTCAATAGCTACTTTTAGTTATTGTAATGCTTAAAACAAATCCATATTAATATTTCTCCATTTGTTTATCTGATTGTTCTGTTCACTAGAAAAATTATGATTGCTCTATCCTAAACTTTAAAAGTCTGTCCATCCTCTCATTATTGAGCTCATTAATTCCACTTAAAAGTGACAGGAGATAGAGCCTATCCAGCAGCACTGGACTACATACAGAATCCTATTGACCAGAAATGGTCTTTTTCTGTAACGGAAGCTGCCTACTGTAGTTGCCCACCATAAATCATTTATACATTTTCACTTGATGTTTTAGTTAGGGTCCTATAATAATTCCCTCAGTAATCCTTTTTTGCTGGCGTAACAACTTTCTTCAGTATAACACTAGAATTCTTTTAACTTCTACCTTTCCATTTTAAAGGATAAGTTAAATACTTAGGTCAAAATGTTTTTTTCACAATCTAAAGTAAAGTAAAGCATTTTTTATATACTTTAAAAATAACAACAACAACATTTATTTATATAGCACATTTTCATACAAAAAAGTAGCTCAAAGTGCTTTACATAATGAAGAAAATAAAATAAAAATAAAAGACAGAATAAGAAATTAAAGTAAGACAACATTAGTTAACATAGAAAAAGAGTAAGGTCCGATGGCTAGGGGGTTCAGAAAAAACAAAGAAAAAACTCCAGATGGCTGGAGAAAAAAATAAAATCTGCAGGGGTTCCAGGCCACGAGACCACCCAGTCCCTTCTGGGCATTCTACCTAACATAAATGAAATAGTCGTCTTTGTATTTAGGGTTCTCACGGAAGGACTTCATGCAGACTTGTGGCTTTTAATCCATCACTGTTGGAACATCACGGTGCTTTGAAACATCACGGTGCTTTGAGTAGATGGTGGTGGCGCAAGCCACCACCAATAGGACACCGGAAAAGGAAATAGAAGAGAGAGTAGGGGTTAGTACAGATTTTAGAGCCACCATGAATAGTTATTATAATGAATTGGATATACAGAGTATCAGGATTAAATTACAGTGAAGTTATGAGAAGGCCATGTTAAAATAATGTGTTTTCAGCAGTTTTTTAAAGTGCTCCACTGTATTAGCCTGGCGAATTCCTATTGGCAGGCTATTCCATATTTTAGGTGCATAACAGCAGAAGGCCGCCTCACCACTTCTTTTAAGTTTTGCTCTTGGAATTCTAAGGAGACACTCATTTGAGGATCTGAGGTTACGATTTGGAATATAAGATGTCAGACATTCCAATATATAAGATGGGGCGAGATTATTTAAGGCTTTATAAACCATAAGCAAAATTTTAAAGTCAATCCTGAATGACACAGGTAACCAGTGTAGTGACATCAAAACTGGAGAAATGTGCTCGGATTTTCTTTTCCTGGTTAGGATTCTAGCAGCTGCATTCTGCACTAGTTGCAAACGATTTATGTTTTTTTTGAGTATTCCTGAGAGGATTGCGTTACAGTAATCTAGTCGACTGAAAACAAATGTGTGAACTAATTTCTCAGCATCTTTCAATGATACAAGAGGTATAACTTTTGCTATGTTTCTTAAGTGAAAAAATGCTGTCCTAGTGATCTGATTAATATGCGATTTACAGTGGTGTGAAAAACTATTTGCCCCCTTCCTGATTTCTTATTCTTTTGGATGTTTGTCACACAAAATGTTTCTGATCATCAAACACATTTAACCATTAGTCAAATATAACACAAGTAAACACAAAATGCAGTTTTTAAATGATGGTTTTTATTATTTAGGGAGAAAAAAAATCCAAACCTACATGGCCCTGTGTGAAAAAGTAATTGCCCCCTTGTTAAAAAATAACCTAACTGTGGTGTATCACACCTGAGTTCAATTTCCGTAGCCACCCCCAGGCCTGATTACTGCCACACCTGTTTCAATCAAGAAATCACTTAAATAGGAGCTGCCTGACACAGAGAAGTAGACCAAAAGCACCTCAAACGCTAGACATCATGCCAAGATCCAAAGAAATTCAGGAACAAATGAGAACAGAAGTAATTGAGATCTATCAGTCTGGTAAAGGTTATAAAGCCATTTCTAAAGCTTTGGGACTCCAGCGAACCACAGTGAGAGCCATTATCCACAAATGGCAAAAACATGGAACAGTGGTGAACCTTCCCAGGAGTGGCCGGCCGACCAAAATTACCCCAAGAGCGCAGAGACGACTCATCCGAGAGGTCACAAAAGACCCCAGGACAACGTCTAAAGAACTGCAGGCCTCACTTGCCTCAATTAAGGTCAGTGTTCACGACTCCACCATAAGAAAGAGACTGGGCAAAAACGGCCTGCATGGCAGATTTCCAAGACGCAAACCACTGTTAAGCAAAAAGAACATTAGGGCTCGTCTCAATTTTGCTAAGAAATATCTCAACGATTGCCAAGACTTTGGGGAAAATACCTTGTGGACTGATGAGTCAAAAGTTGAACTTTTTGGAAGGCAAATGTCCCGTTACATCTGGCGTAAAAGGAACACAGCATTTCAGAAAAAGAACATCATACCAACAGTAAAATATGGTGGTGGTAGTGTGATGGTCTGGGGTTGTTTTGCTGCTTCAGGACCTGGAAGGCTTGCTGTGATAGATGGAACCATGAATTCTACTGTCTACCAAAAAATTCTGAAGGAGAATGTCCGGCCATCTGTTCGTCAACTCAAGCTGAAGCGATCTTGGGTGCTGCATCAGGACAATGACCCAAAACACTCCAGCAAATCCACCTCTGAATGGCTGAAGAAAAAAAAATGAAGACTTTGGAGTGGCCTAGTCAAAGTCCTGACCTGAATCCAATTGAGATGCTATGGCATGACCTTAAAAAGGCGGTTCATGCTAGAAAACCCTCAAATAAAGCTGAATTACAACAATTTTGCAAAGATGAGTGGGCCAAAATTCCTCCAGAGCGCTGTAAAAGACTCATTGCAAGTTATCGCAAACGCTTGATTGCAGTTATTGCTGCTAAGGGTGGCCCAACCAGTTATTAGGTTCAGGGGGCAATTACTTTTTCACACAGGGCCATGTAGGTTTGGATTTTTTTTTCTCCCTAAATAATAAAAACCACCATTTACAAACTGCATTTTGTGTTTACTTGTGTTATATTTGACTAATGGTTAAATGTGTTTGATGATCAGAAACATTTTGTGTGACAAACATGCAAAAGAATAAGAAATCAGGAAGGGGGCAAATAGTTTTTCACACCACTGTAAAATTCAGATTACAGTCAACAGTTATCCCTAAGCTTTTTACCTCCGTCTTGACTTTTAATCTTAATATATCCAGTTTATTTCTAATAGCCTCATTGTATCCATTATTGCCAATCACTAAGATTTCAGTTTTCTCTTTATTTAGCTTGAGAAAGTTACTATTCATCGGGCGGCACAGTGGCGCAGTAGTAGCGCTGCTGCCTCGCAGTTAGGGGACCCAGGTTCGCTTCCCGGGTCCTCCCTGCGTGGAGTTTGCATGTTCTCACCATGTCTGCGTGGGTTTCCTCCGGGCACTCCGGTTTCCTCCCACAGTCCAAAGACATACAGGTTAGGTTGATTGACGATTCTAAATTGGCCCTAGTGTGTGCTTGGTGTGTGGGTGTGTTTGTGTGTCCTGCGGTGGATTGGCACCCTGCCCAGGAATGGTTCCTGCCTTGTGCCCTGTGTTGGCTGGGATTGGCTCCAGCAGACCCCCGTGACCCTGTGTTCAGATTCAGCGGGTTGGAAAATGGATGGATGGAAGTCACTATTCATCCATTCAGAAATACAAGTCAGACATTGTGTTAGTGAATCAAGAGAATCAGGGTCATTAGGTGCTATTGATAAATACAGCTGTGTGTCATCAGCATAGCTGTGGTAGCTCACGTTGTGCCCTGAGATAATCTGACCTAACGGAAGCATGTAGATTGAGAAGAGCAGCGAACCCAGGATAGAGCTTTGTGGAACACCATATAGGATATCATGTGTCTTTGAGTTGTAATTACAACAACTAACAAAGAATTTTCTCCCTGCCAGGTAGGATTCAACCCAATTTAAGACACTGCCAGAGAGGCCCACCCATTGACTAAGGCGATTTCTAAGAATATTATGATCAATGGTGTAAAATGCGGCACTCAGACCTAAGAGGATGAGAACAGATAAATGACCTCTGTCTGCATTTACCCGCAAGTCATTTACTACTTTAGCGAGTGCAGTTTCTGTGCTGTTAGTTGTTCTAAAACCTGACTGAAATTTATCAAGAATAGTATGTTTATTGAGGTGGTCATTTAACTGCATAATGACTGCCTTCTCTAGAATTTTACTTAAGAAAGGCAGGTTAGAGATAGGTCTAAAATTTTCAAGAGCAGAGGGGTCAAGATTATTTTTCTTAAGTAGGGGTTTAACTACAGCAGCCTTAAGACAGTCTGGGAAGACCCCCGTATCTAAAGATGAATTTACTATGTCAAGAATATTATCAATTAGCACGTCCGATACTTCTTTGAAAAAATTTGTTGGTATTGGGTCAAGGACACAGGTGGAGGGTTTCAGTTGAGAAATTATTTTATGTAAATCAGGTAAATCTATCCTAGTGAAAGAGTTTAATTTGTTTATAACGGAATACTGGGGTTTAAGAGTATCCTCAGTGTTGGGGCGATATACTATATGTTATTTCTAATATCATTAATTTTTTGATTGAAAAATACAGCAATAGCCTCACAGGTTTTACTGGAAGTACTTAGGAGGCATTCCTTTGAGTTACCTGGGTTTAGCAGACGATCAGTCGTCAAGAATAAGACTCTGGGATTATTAGCATTGTTATTTATAATCTTAGAGAAATAGCAGCTCCTCAAGACGGACTGTGTTATTGTATTCTGTTATTTTAACTTTTAATATTTCATAGTGGATAGTTAGTTTAGTCTTCCTCCATTTACGCTCAGCTCTATGGCATGTTCTCTTTAAATCAGACACTCTTTGGGTCTTCTATGGTATAACAATGCTAGAAGATTTTTTAACTGTCTTTACAGGTGCAACTATGTCAACAGCAGCTCTCACTTTAGTATTAAATCTTTCCACCTTATTATTTACATTATCCTCACTATTATAGTTGGCACTATAAATGGACTGATTGCTTAGAATGTTTGTAAGTTTTAAAGCTGCTGATGAGTCAAAGAAGTGTTTTTTAACAATATGCTTCTCATGAGTGTTTTCTATCATTATGTGTTTTCTATCATTATTTCTATATTAAAAAGTGTTGGTAATGTGTCAGTCTTTCTTTCTGCTGAAGGGGAAGGAGAAGAGAAAACGTTTTTACACAGTGCCCCCTTATGTCTCTGCAGTAAAGTACAATCACGCAAGCCTTTAGGTTGTTCCCCAAGCGCAAGTTGTATTAATCTTTTATTTTAACCTCGGACTTGTGTCTGTGACTTTGTGTCTGGGTTGTGCATAATAGTATAATGAAACTCGTATGTGCTCTTTTCACTACAGCACCACTCAGTATGTATCTCACTTCATAGGCTATGTAAAACAAAAACAGAATGTACAGAGTTGGGTTTGGGTGGGGTAGGCATTGTATTGTCATATCTCCAATGACAATGGCCCCTACAAGCAGAGAAATGAGCAAGACATGTATCCTTACTGTGATAAAGTACTACCTGGAATCTTTGATAAAGTAATTATTTTTAGTTTACTTTGTTTTCACAAGAATGCAATCTAAACATGGAAGACATATTTTTGTAAACTTCAAAGTGAATGTATTTGGTAAGTTTTTAAGGCTCCTCCTTTCACCTTTTGACCCCAGTACTCTACAGCCCCATAATAAACAGACAAGGTATTTTTAAAATTTCTAAGAAATGCTTCATTTTAGAACAGAGTGGCAAAGTAATGTATACCATGATTGTGGAAAAATACCTAGACTTGAAAAATAATGAACTTATTCTTTAAGCAAATCATTATATTAATTTCCTGGAATAATTCTTCTTCTTCTTTCTGTTTTTCCCATTAGGGGTCACCACAGCGGATCATCCATTTCCATATCTTCCTGTTCTCTGCATCTTGCTGTGCCACACCCACCATTTCCATTTCCTCTCTCACCACATCCATAAACCTCTTAGGCCTTCCTCTTTTGCTCTAGCCTGGAAGCTCCATCTCTAGCATCCTTTTCCCAATATACTCAGCATCTCTTCTTTGTACATGTCCAAAGCAATGCAATCTCCCCTTTCTGACTTTGTCTCCCAACCATCCAACTTGAGCTGACCCTCTGATGTACTCATTTCTAATCCTGTCCATCCTTGTCACACCCAATGCAAATCTTAACATATTTAACTCTGCCAGCTCTGTCTTCTGTAATTCTGCCACCTCCAGGTAGTCTCCTGTCTTTTCATCAGTCCTACCATCTCCAACCTAAATAAATATAGCTGGTCTCACTACTGTCTGTCGCAAATATCTCCTGGCACTCTCCTCCACCCACTCCTCTCTGCCTGCACTCTCCTTTACCTCTCTTCCACACTCCCTTTTAGTCTGTATTGTTGATCCCAAGTGTTTTAATTCATACACCTTCCACCCTGCATCCTCACCATTCCACTGACCTCCCTCTCATTTACACACATGTATTCTGTCTTGTTCCTACTGACCTTCATTCCTTTCCTTTCTACAGCATATCTCCACCTCTCCAGTGTCTTGTCAACCTGCTCCCTACTCTCGCTACAGATCATAATGTCATCCGCAAACATCATAGTCCACAGGGACTCATGTCTAATCTCCTTTGTGAACCTGTCCATCATCATAGCAAATAAAAAAGGGCTCAGAGCCGATCCCTAATATAATCCCGCATCCATCACTCCTACCACAGACCTCACCACATACACCACTCCTGCATACTTATCTGCCACTCCCGACTTCCTCAAACAATGCAACAACTCCTCTCTAGGTACCCTGTCATGCTTTCTCCAGGTCCACAAAGACATAATGCAACTCCTTTTGGCCTTATCTTTACTTCTCCATCAACACCTTCAGAGCATACATAGCATATGCTCTTTCCCAGCATGAAACCATACTGCTGCTCACTAATCATCTCCTCCCTTCTTAACTTAGTTTCCTCTACTCTTTCTTATAACTTCATGCTATGCCGGAACAATTTTATTGCTCTTTAGTTACTACAGTTCTGCACATCATTCTCATTCTTAAAAATCAGGACCAGTACATTTCTTCTCCACTCCTCAGGCATCCCCTCACTTTCCAAGATTGCATTAAACAATCTGCTTAAAAACTCCACTGCCATCTCTCCTTATCACTGCCACACTTCCATTTGTATTTCATCTGGACCAACAGCCTTCCCACTCTTCAGCCTCCTCATAGCTGTCCATTGCACTTCCTGATTCACTGTCTCAAAATCATCCAACCTTCTCTCTCTCATTCTCTTCATTTATCAACCTCTCAAAGTACTTTTACAATCTGCTCAACACATACTCCTTGCTCCTTGAATATGTCACCAATCTCCTTCAGACTGACCCCTCCTGCATAGCATATAATCCACCTCTATGCATTTTCCTCCGCACTTGTACATTACCCTTTGTTATTCCTCTTCTTAAAATACGTATTCACAACAGCCATGTCCATCCTTTTCGTAAAATCCACTACTATCTGACCTTTTTCATTCCTCTCCTTGGCACCATACCTACCCATCATCTCCTCGTCTCCTCTGTTCCCTTCACCAACATGTCCATTGAAATATACTCCCATCATCACTCTGTACCTTGGGTACACTGTCCATTAATTCATCCAACTCACTCCAGAAATCTTCTCATCCATCGCACACCCAATTTGTGGTGCATATGCACTAACAACATTCATCATCACACCTTCAATTTCCAACTTCATAATTGTAAGCATAAGTTTATTATGCCACTGTGCTCTGTGCAAATCTATCTTATTAAAACCTGATTTTATTACTCACATGTGGTACAGCAGACACATAGCCAGATTAAGCACTGGCAAACAAGCAATATGACAAAAAGACAGACTAGGACAAATGGACACTGCATGCAGTCAGACTGTGGGAAGCTGTAAGCATGTACTATTTTTATCTGTTAAGTCAGCACAAAGTTGGAGAGAATGGTTGCCTTGTCTGGAATTGCATGCTCATCTGAAAGGGGGCCTTGCATATGGAGAAAAGGTATAAAGCCTTGGAACATTGCCCGGCACACTTTTGAAGCCAGCGAATGGATGGAAGACGTCGACATCTGTTCCTGAGAATGCCTTCCACACCTGCATTGATGACATTGACAGACTCCACTCCTCGGTCCCCCACTCCAGACTGGGTCTTGTCACTGGCTTCATTCATCTTTGTACTATCTGCAGTGTAAGCTGACATTAAACAAAAGTTATTTCTCCTGCGTGATTTCTTACCGCTGTTTCACTAGGGAGGGGTATCGCCTTTTATGTTAAAATGTATATAGTTTTGGGTTATGTAACATGCTGCAATCACAAAAAAAACTCATTCCCAGGGAGCAAGCGCCCACTGCAGGACACAATAATCAACACTCTATTCGACTCTATCTTCACCTCCAAAACACTCTTGATATACTGTTCTTCAGGATAATCCCAACCCCATTTCTCCTTCTATCCACACCATGGTAGAACAATTTGAACCCATCTCCGATACACCTGACCTTACTCCCCTTCCATCTGGTCTCTTGCACGTACAATATATCAGCCTTCCTTTTCTTCATCATATTGCCCAATTTCCGCCAGCACCCTGTTGTCTAACAGTACTGGTGGCAGCTTTTGTTAACACAGGCCTCGACCAGTCTGGTATGGAAATCTGTATTGTCTGCATATTTGTTTGGGGAAATTTTACACTGGATGCCCTTCCTGAAGTAACCCTCCCCATTTATCCAGGCTTGAGACTGACACAAAGAAACACACTGGCTTGTACATCCCCAGAGGCTTGGTTATATTAATTTTTTGGAATAACTGAACTAAGTATTAGTTAAACTTGACCTAAGAATTCACTTTGCGCCTCTTTTCAGTGTCTTAGCCACTTAGGCCTGGATTTGCCATCCTCTTTCATTTATTTAAGTGACATTTGTGTTCTTTCTCACAGTGTGACCAGTTGACTACCTGTAGAAGACAATGTCATTCATGACACCTCAGCTTTGACCAGGCAGGCAGACTGTGAAATTTTTCCAATCAATGTGCATAAACATGGAATGGAAGTGTCACTGCATTTTTCAGTTAACGTACCACAATTAATGTCTTTATACTTTATTAAATATTAGGTTATGTATGAATGCATTTTGATATACAGTTTAAAGATAAAAAACTGGTCATTCTGTCCCAGTAACGTTAGTCTATTTCTAGACTAATTTGAGGTTAGTCTTTTGTAAATTCTCACCAAGAAAAGAATAGCAAATATTAATACAAATAGACAATTTTTAAGATACATTTTCAGATATGAGGGTAACTGGTATTTATTGATTCATTAAATCTGTTTATCCATTGTGTTTGTAGTTTAGTAGTGCATAAAGTGTTATAAAATAGAAATTTTGCATCTGTTGTTTTCTGCAATTCCAAACTGACAGCAATTATATTTTACTTTAATTATTATTATCACAGCAGATTGCCACAGTTGACACTAGTAAAAATAGAATGTATTCAGCAGGCTCTGTTTTTTGGCATTGAAATTTAATCATTGGATGTTGCTAGGATACAAAACCATAGAGGGGAAGGTTCACTCCCACTAGTATTAGTGTAAGTCTAGGAAAGCTGATTTCTGATGAACCTTGATATGACTGTTACCAATGCAATATAAAATGGATTTAAACTTTCATGCTTAAAATCACACAAGTTATTTTTTACACCAGCTGGTAATATACAGTTTTAAATAAATGATATCAGGTCACGGAATTTTAAAGATTGTAGTGTAGATGGTAAAACAATACTGAACTATTCATTCCTCTGTTCTTTATTATTCAACATGAACTATACCATTGCCACCACATGAAGGCATCCTTGGTAATAACTGCAACATAGATAAAGTTACAAAGCATTATTCCAAATGTTTGGAAATATTCTCAGACATTTGTTGATTCTGACAATAATGGTAATTCACCACTTCTTACGTTGGGAATTACAGGGAGGCACTGCTTTGAGTAATACTGAAGCTAAAATATATGCAAAATATATCAATTATTTGACAAAGAAAAAACACATAGAATAGATAAACAAGTGGAGTAATCAAATTACAAATGAAACTGGAAAATAATAGCACCTGCTGCCTCTTCTAGGTCTAGCTACTCAAGTGAGTCCCTGTTTAACTTGTAGTGTAATTTGACCACTTGCCCAACAATTTTAATCATAGTCCTGCACATTCAATTTAACAGAATCTCTCTGTATTTCTCTAACCCAGGCCTCGCTTCAACCTAACATTTGTCTAAAATGCACATTCTAATTTCACACACAGTAGAGAATAAGGAGTGCATTGTAAATCTGGTTTATGGCTACTACTGGGATGAATCTGTGTGCCATGCCCAACAATTTTAATCATAGTCCTGCTCATTCAATTTAACAGAATCTCTCTGTATTTCTCTAACCCAGGCCTCTCTTCAACCTGACATTTGTCTAAAATGCACATTCTGATTTCACTCACAGTAGAGAGTAATTTCACACACAGTAGAGAGTAAGGAGTGCATTGTAAATCTGGTTTATGGCTACTACTGGGATGAATCTGTGTCCCATGCCCAACAATTTTAATCACAGTCCTGCACATTCAATTTAACAGAATCTCTCTGTATTTCTCTAACCCAGGCCTCTCTTCAACCTGACATTTGTCTAAAATGCACATTCTGATTTCACTCACAGTAGAGAGTAAGGAGTGCATTGTAAATCTGGTTTATGGCTACTACTGGGATTAATCTGTGTGCCACTTACAGTGTCATGAATGAATGACAAAAGTACTGGAGCTGCTCTGCCAGAGTCCCTTGCCCTTGCACCGATGAGCCCCAAATATCAATTAAACTTTCAGGTATTCCTAGCAACCCTCACATTGCTTGTCCACTATAAAATTCACCAGACTTCCAAATATACTTTACTGGACCACCTTGGTGTCACCTATTGACCTGGAGCCTCATGCATAACGGCGTATGTAGAATTCACACTAAAACATGGTGTACGGACAAAAGCGGAAATGTGCGTACGCACAAAAAAAAATCCAGATGCATAAATCTGTGCGTACGCCAACTTCCATGTTTTTCTGCTACATAAATCTGTCTGCGTGAAATGCTTATCGCCCCTCCCAGACTCCTCCCAGAATTATGTTTCTTTGAATATGCAAATCAATATAAATAGCCCCTTATGTTTTGCATTCTGTGAAAAGACAATGGCAAAAGCACAGGGGAAAAAGAAGAATTTCAGCGAATACCAAGTGGAGGCAAGGATAAATGTACCATTTGTTGGTTTAAGCAGTGATATAAACAACAAAAGGAAGTTGATCAAGTAATAGAGTGGCGGAGAAACTCGAAAGTTCAAGTTCAGAAAGTCGCTAAGGGCCCAAAATAAATAAGAAGTGGGCAGATATCAAAGTTGCCATGAAAAGGCGAGTCATAGCCCACCATCTGAATGTCATATGGAAGTGTATTAGGGTACAGAGAAAAGAAAAACAAAATAGGGACACAGTTGAAAAAAATGTCCAAATGTCAACTTTAATCTTGAAATTTCTACTTCAATTATATCGTTTATTTTGTCATTAAGGTAAAACGTCATAAACTTCATCTTATAAATCGTTTAATTTACTAGTTTCTCAAATCCCATCATAACTAAAGAAGCACGTTAAATGCTTCTTTCTACGTGTTCTTTTATGTGCTCTATGTGTGCAAATCACTACATGCTTTTTAAATGGACTTTCTCTTCATCCGACAGGACACAGAATCCATTACATTCGTGATATTACATCTCTCTGAACAATTTAAATACTGAGATGTATACTTGATATCATTTTCATGATGATAGGAATTAAAACATGTATTAAACATGGGGGACACAGTAGCGCAGTATTAGTGATGAGCTGGTGCCACATCCAGAGATTGTTCCTGCCTCCCGCAAGATGCTTGCTGTGCTGTGCGTAACCTTCAATGAAATAATTTATTGCAGCAGTACTGTCTCTTTTAAACATACTAACCCCCAATTCCTGTCCTTCCTTTTCTTTCTCCAAGTAACCAATTTCCACATGATCAGCTCTGTAATAGATGCCAAGCCATCTGTAAGCTTAGAACGCCAATTCTTCAAAATTTTTATGAAACGTTGAAATATCTTCATAGTACATGTTTAATTATTCCATCCATCTATCCATCCAGGGTCACGCCAATCCCAGCAAGCATACAGCACGAGGCAGGAACAATCCCTGAACAATCCCTGAACAATCCCAGCTTGTCGCTAACGCTGTCCACCGTGTCCTCACATGTTTAATTATTAACAATAATTATTAACAATATACATTGTTATACAAGTGTTATACACTGTATAATGTAATAAACATGCTTTACTGCATTTCATCTTAAAATATCAAGAGCTCCAAGAAGATAGCGCTTGGAAATCTAAATCGACTTAGAAGTCAGTCATCATCATATGTAAATACGTGCTTTATAAAGTGACACAGGTTGTGCAATATTATAACTGTAGTGCAAGTTTACAGTGAAGTGATTGTACTTATACTGTAAGTACAAACACTTCTAACATGAACACTTGATGGACTGATTGAGTGCGTTTAGAGCACTTGGGATGAAACTGTTTCTGAACCATGATGATCCTACAGGAAAGTCTCTGAAGCGTTTCCCGTACTGTATGGAAGAAATTCAAATAGATTGTTTTCATGGCTGCGACAGCATGTGCTAGTTGCTGTATCCCGCACAGCTGTGATTCCACACTCAGATACAGTGGGTTAAATACTCTGAGTGGTGCACTGACAGTGCCAACGCTAAAGCAGCTATAGTATTTGGAATAGTTTGTCCATTCTGTGCACCATTATATAGTTATGAGTTGATTACAATGAGATGCCTTAAATTAATATTTAATTTCAGTGCATTTGATAAAGCCGTGTCAGGGGTGTGAATCTAAATAATAAAGGGAAACCACACAGGAACAATAGCACTGCTTTGACGCTAGGTGCCGCCAGTTTGCAAAACCGAGTAGAGAACTTGCGTACGTCAGGGATTGAGCTGGCATGAAAATGTGTGTGGCTTTACACCAAGTTTAGTTTTTATACATTGCGATATGAGCAACATTTTTTGCGTACGCACCGTTTATACATGAGGCCCCTGGTGATTTACTCTCAGTTTACTGAATGTACCCATTTATCATTTCCTTTTACATCTCCACTCTTTTTTTAATTAATGTGTAATCTTCTCGTGTCCTTCATGCATTGGCATTAAGTTTGAGACTCCTGCAGAGTGCAATCCATACCTGTCTCTGGCTTGTACATAGAGAAACATTAAGTTAATATTGAACCTGGACATATAGAAACATTTTAAGGGTACTTTGACGCAATAAAAGTTTATTTAAAGAAACTAGGGGGCTTTGCCCCCTGCTCGCATCGTTCGCCAACTACCCGGCCAGCGCTACGCACAGTTGGCAAGCGAGACCCCCTGGCCTGTGCTATGCACCAGCCACTTTGCATCTCTGCCGCTTATGGATTTCACCTTCACCAAACAACAAATCTTTTAATTCTCGTGGATAGGCCTCTTCATTGGGAAGAAACACTACTTTTCCCTGATGGCAACACGAATTAGATGATCTACAAGTCTCCGACTTAAAGTTTAAATCTAAACAATATATTTGATCTCTTTTCGCTGTTCCGTTATTTCACAGAGTAATACTTTCAATTTGTGCTAATGCTATCTTTTCTATAATTTTTTTGAGACTTTCGAATTTTAGTACTTTTATTATCTCTAACGTGTCCTGCGGTGGGTTGGCACCCTGCCTGGGATTGGTTCCTGCCTTGTGTCCTGTGTTGGCTGGGATTGGCTCCAGCAGACTCCCATGACCCTGTGTTCGGATTCAGCAAGTTGGAAAATGGATGGATGGATGGATTATCTCTAACCTGCTCTGCTGCATGTGTATCGTGCCAATGTTTTTGAATTCTTTACGATGTTCTACTTTGACATCTACTCTTTGTCTTTTATTTCTGGCCCCAATTAAATCTCTTGGCACAAAGTCTTGTTTCGCGGGACTTGAAAGTATCTCTCTGAAAAAAGTCATGTTTCGTCCCATATATAATAGAGAGATATTCTTGCCAAAACTGAAGTTAATATGTTACTTACCCCATGTAGTTTGTAGCAATGACCAAGAAAAAAATGTAATCTCATATTTTCATGTACAATAGAGATAACAAGGTTTCAGATAGAATAGGCATCTATAGTAGCCAACACTGGACAAAAGCAAAGAATTTTAAAAACATACATGAAAAAATCTCATATTAATTGTGTCTACAGTGCTGTGAAAAAGTATTTGCTCCTTCTACATATACTTTATTTTTGCTTAATGGTTATATGTTTCTGATCTCCAAATAAATTTAGTATAATATAAAAGAAAACAGTACAATAAACACAATAGACAGTTTTTAAATGATCATTTGATTTATTGAAGGAAAAAAGTTCACCATCACATATATCATTCGTATGAAAAAGCAATTGTTCCCTCATCCCAAACTTAATACTTGGTTGAGCCTCCTTTAGCAGCAATAACTGCAATCAAACACTTTCGATAACTGGTGATTAGTCTTTGGCATCACTGTGGAGAAGTATTACCCATCTTTCCTCTGAAGAATTGTTTTAATTCAGCCACATTGTAGTGTTTTTGACTATGAACTGATCATTTAGTGTACAACTGAAGGGCTCTAGTGACTAATTCTACCGCCACACTAGGAGCTGGTTCTGTGTCCTAATGCCTTCCTCTCTTCCTCCCACTGCAGACCAGATGATTGACAGTTATAACACGTCTGGTGTCACTTCTGGTGTCTGTTCACTTGGACCCACCTCCTCCTGCCAGGAGATCTGAGAACTGGAAGCTCTGCCTTCTTTGTCAGTTCCAGCCTGAATTCACGTTTGGAAAGACGTCTCCACAATTATTGTGTGTTTTCTTTTGTTTTTTGCAATTCATTTATATGGGGTTACCAGGTTCTTTATTATTGTCCTCTTGTTTCTCTTATAATACAAACACACACATATATATATACACACACTATCAGTCAAAAGTTTTAGAACACCTCAGTTTTTTCAGTTTTTTTATGGAAATGCACACAGTTCAATGTCTTAATGTTTCATGAAATCAAGGCATAGAACAAATAAACAACGGTAAATAAAAAATAAGCTAAGGAATCATCAAATAAGCCAACGAATCAAGTGTTTGATTCACCAAAGTAGCCACCTTTTGCTGATGTAACAGCCAAATTATGGTAACCATTTGATTCAAAATGCCAGTCTCTCTGTGCAAGTCGCCAACTCTGCATCCAGCAAAAGAACCTTAGACCATTACACTTCCTCCTCCATGTTTCACATTTGGAGTCACACACTGAAGAACCATCCTTCCACCAACTCAATAGCATACAAACACCCAGCATGATGAACCAACCATTTCAAGTTTTGATTCATTAGTCCATAAGACTTTCTTCCAGTCTGCAGTAGTCCATGGCTGGTATTTCATGGCCCAGACCCAACTCGCTTTCTTATTTTGTCCTTTAAGGAATGGCTTTTTTACTGCCACTCACCTTGTTGAACCTGCAGCACAAAGTCTCTGATTCACAGTAGAACCTGACACTTGCTTTTTTCGACCACTGTTAAGCTGTTCTTGAAGCTGTTGTGCTATGAGGCGCCTATCATGCAAGCTGGTAACCCTCAGATACTTGTCTTCTGATTGAGTTGTGACTTTGGGTCTGCCAGAACTCTTCCTGGCACAGTTTCTTCCAGTTTCCAATTGCCTTTGGATTGTGTAGAACATCATACTCATTGACACTGGTGATTTTGTTTGTTTTTTTTGCAGTTTCTCTACATGAAAGGCCTACAGTACACTTCTAAGGGTAATAATGCTGTATCTCATTTCACTTTTTAATTGCCATTTTCTTGCCATTATCACTGAAATGTATAACTTTCTATAGTGTAATATTGTCCAAGTAGTACTGTGGTAACACAGTCTGTTCCAACTGTGTTTTTAAATACAGACAGAGGGTTTTTAATTAATCGACAGAAGTTGCTACACCTCTGCAAATTGTTTGCTTCAACATGGAAGGCTTAATTTACTTTAATTGCTGCAGAACATCTGTAGGGTGTAACCTACTCGTTGTTTCCTGAAGAGGGTCAATTTGTAATCTTCTTAATATAATACGGTACCGTGGCTGTTTGTTTGTCTGTCCAGGATTTTAAATCACTTAAAATAGCTTGCAAACCGTTTGACCTATTGACCTGAAATTTGGTACACATACAGTACTACGTGACGTCTACTATCCACTTTTGGGATGATAATTGACCTTCAAGATCATTCCTCTTTTTATTTTTATTGTATTTTATTGTATTTTATTGTAGAATCAACTCAATTTTCAACTCAAATTTGAGGTGGTCTGCTTATCAAGGTCATAGTAAGTCAAATGCAAGTTGAATTTGTTGTCCCTCTTGACACCTGAATCTCTGCCTTGAATGCAGCCATAATAGTTGTGAGGTCCACCTGCTCTGTCATATTCAGGTGTGGTAATCCTGCTGACTATGCTACTGTAAAATAAACCACAGAAAACAGATAAAGAGATGGGGCCCTCATCGTGAACCCCATATACTTGGCAGATTGGAATTTCAATAAGAAAACAACAAATTGTCTTTTCAGACTCTGGTTTTCTATTGAAAACCGCAAGATGGCATCAAAGGCGGTTTTCTCTGTGGAGGACAAGAAGAGGCAGGATCAGGTGATCGGAACCCAGAAGTGACATAATTGGTGTTGCAAATGTCAATCACTGCTTCTCCAGAAGGAGGAAGAGAAGAGGTATTAGGTAATAACGCTAACCCCTGGATGGGAGTGTAATTACATTTATATGAGCCACGAACTTATCTCTCAAGCGCATATATATAAAGAAATACCTAACCCATTAGGCACCCATTGTTCCATCCATTGTCTTGACCAGTTAACAGGTGTGCCATAATTTACTTGGGAATACAAAAGTGGAGGAGTAGAAAGAACTAGATGAGGAGGTTAATAATTCTTTCCACTTATATAGCGCCTCTCACTACTCAAAGCACTCTCCACACAGGGAGGACCTGGGAAGCAAACCCACAATCTCCTTGCTGCAAAGCAGCAGCACTACCACTGTGCCACCTGTGAGGTTCTTTCTTCCCACGTAGCACTTGAGTGCAACATGTCTTTAAAAATCAGTTTCCTACACTCTCATTTGGAATTTTTCCCTGGAAACACGAGAGTGGTCTATAATAAGCATTAGGAGGGAAGCTCCACCAGGATATTGTTCAAATGGAGAGAAACTGGAGTGAGTCTATGTTAGCAGACATCAAATGAAGCTCTTGTCTTATCGATTTATCTATCTATTGTGAAATAAATAGCCTCGACACACAGAAAAAAGGTTTGGGGCAGCCACCTGTATACTTGAAGCCTGTCTGCAAAAAGGCAAAATAAGTTGTACAGATGTGTACAGAGTCAAGTCCAAAACAAATGAAGTTATCAGAGGAAGTTATCTTGTATTTAAGGCAGGCAGGTTGGAAGGCCTGGAATCAGAAGTGATGTTTTTTGGGGATCGATCAGAAGTGACATCTTCGGGGGGGCTGGAAATTGGAAGTGATGTTTTTCAGGCCTGAACCAGAAGTGACATACTTGGGGCCGGAACTGGAGGTGACATCATTGGACCTGAATCAGGTAGAATTTCCCATGTCCGGTCTGCAGAGATAAAAGAGGAAGGTTTAATGCACCCGTCACCCTCAGGCCTGGCGTGGAATTATCTTCTTTTCGTTTTTCGTCTATTTAGCTGCCTCCCATGTGCACATGTGTGACACGGCCCCCCTCAGCCCAGACCCATCAAGTCGGGCGTACTTGGCCAAGAGTTCATGACACAGAGAAAGGGCATTGACATTGGCTTGTAAGACACCTCAACAATAGATGACCGAAAACTTGTAAGGCTATGGGTCCAAGAACCACCTCATGACCCACGGGTTCGAGTCCCTGTGTGAGGCCATCCACTTAAAAGGTTCATGGTCCATTACTAGGGTGAACTTGAGACCCAAGAGGTAATATCTCAGCTGAGTAATCACCCATTTAATCGCCAAGGCCTCCTTCGTCTTGGCCGCATATTTGGTTTCTCAGTCCAGCAGTTTCCGGCTCAGGAACATGACGGGGTGTTTTGACACTTTGGCTCAGCACGGCACCAAGACCTGTGTCCAAAGTGTCCATCTGGAGGATGAAAGGTAGAGAAAATTTAGGAGCTTTCAAAACTGGAGGTGACGTAAGGGCATGTTTCAAATCACTAAATGCAGCTTCGGTTTTAGCATCCCATACCACATGATTCAGTTTCCCCTTCCTTGTGAGATCAGTCAAGGGCACTGCTTTCTCAGAAAAACGGGGTACAAACTGATGATACTAGCCTGCCAGTCTGAGAAAGGCTTGGGCATGCCTCTTGGTCATCGGACAGGGCCAGTTCAATATGGCATCAACTTTGGAACACTGTGGTTGCGCTATGCCCTGGCCCACTAGGTAGCCCAAATACTTAGCTTTGATTAATCCAAAGAAGCATTTCTTTGGGTTAATACGAAGGCCGACTTCTCCCAATGACCGCAACACAACTTGTACCTGCTGTAGGTGTTCCTTCCAGGTGCTGGTATACTGTATGTGATAATGTCATTCAAGTATGCAGCACTATAGGAGTTATGGGGATGAAGCACTTTGTCCACCAGACGCTGGAAAGTTGTAATCCAAATGGAAGGACAAAATACTGCCAGTGCCCACTAGGAGTACTAAACGCAGTCTTTTCCTTCACAGAGTCCATTAAAGGAACCTGCCAGTACCCCTTCATCATGTCAAGGGTAGTCAAGAATTTGGCTTGTTCTAGCCACTTGAAGAGGTCATCCACTTACAGCATCGGATATGCATCGAATTGGGAGACTTGGTTAAGCTGATGGAAGTCATTGCAAAACCTCCAATTGCCATCAGGCTTAGCAACCAATATGATAGGACCTGGCCAGGGACTATAATTCTCCTCTATTACACCTAAATCCAACATTTGTTTGATCTCCAGCTCCACTTCTGCTCTTTTTGCCTCGGAAAGCCAAAATGGGTGTTCTCGGACTATCACTCCAGGCATTGTCACAATGTCATGCACAATCAGGGAGGTCCATCCAAGTTTTTCACTCATTACCTCCAGGACAGACAGGATAACTGTTTCAAGCTCCTGTCATTGATGGGCAGTCAAATTAGTACCGAAGTTATGATCTAATTTATGAAGAGTGAGCAGGGTAGGGCTGTCCGGAGGAGGGATTTAGATGATAAACTCACTCGCTTGGTCAACGATTTGGTTGTTTAATCAAATATTTGACCAGCCCCTTCCTCTCCTTATCGTCATAAGGCCCTTGCCAATGTACTAGTGGTTTGGAATGCGAGGTAGAAGCCAGGACCATGACCCAATCCCCTGGGCAGAATTCCCACAGAGATGTGCCACGGTCATAGCAACAGACCTGAGCTGCTTGCGCCTTCTCCATGTAAAATTTGAGAATGGGACAACTTTGATCAAATCTGTTGTGTAATTGTGTGATATATTCTAATATATTGGTGGAAGGGAGAGCCTCCTCCACCCAAACCTCTTTAAAATATCCAATATTCCCTGGGATTTTCTTCCATATCATAATTCAAATGGTGAGAACTCCGTGGAGGTTTGTGGACTTCCCAATATGCAAAAAGGACAAGTAGGAGGAGCTGATCCTAGTTCCTTCCATCCTCATTGACCACCTTGCACAGCATCTGTTTGAGGGTCTGATTAAACCGCTTCACTAGACCGTTGATTTAAGGATGATATACCGAGCTCTTTAAATGTTTTATTCTCAGTAACTTGGCCATCTCTCTGAACAGCTCCGAGGTAAAGGGCGTCCCTTGATCTGGTAGGATTTCTTTAGGGATGCCGCAAAGACCCCTACTAACTCCCGTGCGATAACTTTCGAAGTTGCTGAGCACAATGGAACAGCTTTGGGATATCAGATAGCATAATCTACCACGATCATCATATATTTATGTCCCCTGGCTAAGGGCTCTAAGGGTCCCACCAGGTCGAAGCCGATGCATTCAAATGGGACATCAATTAGGGGTAAGGGAATTAGAGGAGCGCGGTCTCTCCTAGGAATCTGCCACAATTGACATTCTGGACAGGGCATATAAAAGCGGCAGACCTCCTCGTTAATTGCTGGCCAAAAAAATTAGAACTTAATATGCTCATGCGTTTTCTTGGGGCCCAAGTCGACTCCCAGGAGGTGGGTTTGTGCCAGTTGTCGCCGATAAGTCTGTGGCACTAACAACAGGGATCGTACCTCACCCTCGTGTTACCTGATAAAGAAGGTTATTATTTAACACCAAGTGGGATACCTGTGGCATAGGTTGTGTGTGATGGCCATTTACCAGATTAACTGCATTTTTCGCAAACTTAAGGGAGTCATCATTCCATTGCTCCCTTTTAAAAGAGTCTGCTTAAATAGGAACTGCAGTTGGGTGAGAGGATTGGACAATCCTCTCAAGTAGCGTGGTTTCATCCCTGGTCGGCATGGTGGCTAAGGATGATATATCATTGCACGATGTCCCAGGTGATTCATTGCTAGAGGCCTAGCTCCATCTCTTCTCTGGCTGAGAACACAGCAGCGTGGAGGTAGCTGAGGACGTGGTTTCAGCGTCCATGACTAGATCCACTATTTGTTTGGGAGTAGCACATGTTATACCGCTTTTACTATCCAACCAATCTCTACCGAGTATTACCGGGTTCGGAGGATTTTTAAGTACTGCCACCATCAGCTTTTTTACAGATCTGATGTGGCTGATATAGCAGGCAACAGACTTATAATGACTTATAACTCTATCAACCTTGTTTGCCTTCAGTCATTTGCCGCCTTTATTAAAGGAAAGCTCTTTCTCACTCACCTATCCTACATTGGCTTCTGAGCACTACCAATACCAAGGTAGGAAATGGTTTCCATCCTTACATTTCCTGCAATACTGCAACTCATAAACAAAACACAACAGACGTAAACATATTCTGGAAAATAAGACACTCACACAACAATCACTTAGCAAAAAGTTAAAATGAAACTGGACAACCTTAAACTGTTGCTCGCCCGTAAACAAGGGAGTCCATCCATCAGCCCGCGTCACACATCCAGGGCACTGGCTTTAAATGTAAGGTAAGGTTATTTATACACATGTGTATGCAAAAATCTGTGTAGGCTACAAATGGATTGAACACACATAGACTGCCTGTACGTAATATGTACACTGTAAATTAAAAAACATTATTATTTACAGGGGCAGATTTTGCGCACAGCGACAAGCACTGCCCTGCATTTCTTTAAACAAAAGCTGTTCAGTCAACAATCCCGACTGTAAGGTGCTGCAGGGTCTTGGCATTTGTGCAGACCTATAAATATCTGGGAGTGCAGCTGGATGATAAATTAGACTGGACTGCCAATACTGATGCGCTGTGCAAGAAAGGACAGAGCCGACTATACTTCCTTATAAGGCTGGCATCCTTCAACATCTGCAATAAGATGCTGCAGATGTTCTATCAGACAGTTGTGGCGAGCGCCCTCTTCTACACGGTGGTGTGCTGGGAGGCAGCATTAAGAAGAAAGACGCCTCACGCCTGGACAAACTGGTGAGGAAGGCAGGCTCTATTGTTGGCATGGAGCTGGACAGTTTGACATCTGTGGCAGAGCGACGGGCGCTCAGCAGGCTCCTATCAATTATGGAGAATCCACTGCATCCACTAAATAGTATCATCTCCAAACAGAAGAGCAGCTTCAGCGACAGACTGCTGTCACTGTCCTGCTACACTGACAGATTGAGGAGATCATTCCTCCCCCAAACTATGCGACTCTTCAATTCCACCCGGGAGGGTAAACGTTAACATTTAACATTACACAAAGTTATTGTCTGTTCTTTACCTGCATTATCATCAATCTTTAATTTAATATTGTTTATTGTATCAGTATGCTGCTGCTGGAGAATGTGAATTTCCCATTGGGATTAATAAAGTATCTATCTATCTATCTATCTATCTATCTATCTATCTATCTATCTATCTATCTATCTATCTATCTATCTATCTATCTATCTATCTATCTATCTATCTATCTATCTATCTATCTATCTATCTATCTATCTATCTATCTATCTATCTATCTATGTTGCTTGCCAAAGTCATTATTTACAGTATACCAACTATTTGCATTGTAGACGCTATTATAAGTAATCTGGAGATGATTTAAAGTATATGGGAGGATGTGTGTAGGTTGCATGCAAGTACTATGCCATTTTATATAGGGGATTTGAGGAGCTGTAGATTTTGGTATCTGTGTGGGGTCCTGGAACCAATCCCCTGAGAATACAGAGAGCCGACTGTAGCAGAGTTTCTCATGACTGAAGGAAGCAACAGCATGGTTCCTCTCAGGAGTAGTTTATTCCAAACAATTAGAACTACTCTTTTGGCCCAATAATGTTTTAAAGCCCCTTGTAGTTTGTTTTGGTCTGACCAGCTCTATATGCATAATTCCATTAGTTCAGAGCATACACAGTCGGCTTTCAGTTGTTTTCTAAAACTGTCCAGGAAATCTTTTCTTGCCAAAAAGGTTCCTAAAACTGATTCAATATAGATATTGGTGTTTTTCATAAATTCACTATCAGCTTAAGTTTCTATCTCTTCTGAGGGAGCAGAACAGAGTGTGTTTTCTGTATACAAGCTCTTACCAGGAACATGGGCGATGCTGTACAAATACCACATCAAGTGTATTCTGAATCTTTCTATCCTAGGCAGGAGATCATCTAGTGCTTGACTACCCACAAAACTCACTAATGGCTTGTAATCTAGTCTAATGCTATGTCCCTTTTCTTCACTTGGTCAAAGTACTGCTCTGTCTGCACCAATGCACATACCACAGGTGACCAATGCTTGTCATTCTTCTTCAGCAGTACAGTTCCCAGTCTGAAAGATTATGCATCGGCTAAGATTTTGACCCCTTTGTTAGGATCACTGAGGGAAATACAGTTAAGAATGAGAGCTATTTCTTTAAATCATCAAATATCTGTTGCTCACACCCCTTGTACCACTGTTTTTACTTTTATAGCAAATCACTTAAGGCTTAGTCTCCCAGATTTGGTATGAACTTCTGCTGCTGGTTGACCATTCCTAAGAAGCTTCTTAACTTGATATTTTCAGGCCTCCTCATCTCTTGCACTGCTCATGTCTTTTCTGTCACCTTTCAAGTGAGGCCTTTCACCATCTACTGATATTAAATGTCCTAGGAACTTTACTTTGTAGTCATATTTATCTTTTTGATGGTGATGCCAGCTTTTTGGGGTGTCTGTAGTACTGTATGTAGTCTTACATTAAGTTCTTCCTGCATCTATCCCCAAACAAGGAAACTGTTCATTTGACTCACCAAAAGCTCCAGATCCACTGTCACTTGTTTTTTGGTTTGCTCTGGAGTTAAAGCTATACCAAAAGGTAGATGATTAAAATAATATCTCCCAAAAGGGATAATAAATGTGTTATACACCAGTCTATTGACTTTTCAATTTTACTAACAACTGCTATTTTATTGATTCTTTCTATTTCTTCTTTAACCTTTCCCATTAGAGAATCTTCTTTGTATATCTTAGTGAAAATGGGTTTGCCTCTGGTTTCAACCTGATAGTGTAAGTAAGGCCAGCTAAGTAAACTTTATCCACTGCAGAGATTTGAATGTGTTTCCTTAAGAACATCACTGTTGATGCTGTCTAGTCTGGACACTAACTTGAGCGCTTCTGTTTCTGGTCTTTCCAGAAGACAACATATACATTTTTCACAATATAGACATCTTCTGTAGCTGACTTTTCTTCCCACTATAGAATCTCTGTGGTTACAGGACACACACACCAAGCACACACTAGGGCCAATTTAGAATCACCAATCCACCTAACCTGCATGTCTTTGGACTGTGGGAGGAAACCCAGGCAGACACGGTGAGAACATGCAAACTCCACACAGGGAGGACCTGGGAAGTGAACCCAGATCTCCGTAGTGTGAGGCAGCAGCGCTACCACTGCGCCATCATGCTGCCCTAATATACACTTGAGTAATCAATTATCTATAAAGATAATGTACACTGGGGTAACCAATTATCTATAATGCATGATTAAATATGGTTCAATACAAGAGCAGTTTGGATACAGAGTTTAACTCCTTTTTTATTTTGCACAAAATGTGGATAACATATGCTATAATGGGCTCTAGGCAAAGCTTACACGTTTTCAGATTCAAAATGGCAAAAAACTGCATTTAATTTATGGGAGATAACAATTGCTAACTTGAAGGGAAACCAGACTGGAGGGACAGATGGGATCGTCTTGTTCCAGACTGAATATAGCACATAGGTCCAGTGGTACAATTCCAAAACTGGCACCTACAGTATGTCACACCTGTTGTGAATTAGAATAGAGTGTTTCAGCCTAGGATGTAGCAGCTCCTGCCTTTCTAGAAGCAAGATGCAGAGAGTCTCCAACTGGTGCTTTTACTTTATTCACTTCTCAAACTTTTCATATCCATTTATTAATGTCACACTGTCACAAGCACCATGAAAGCCATAAACATAAGAAATATAAACATACATTTTTAACATTTTACACACACATGTCACAGAGCATACATAAATGAAACAGAATATAATCAGTTTTGCAAACCTCACTCCGCCTACCAAGGGGTGCAACAATTTTAATAGATACATCCATTTCACAGACCAACCCAGCTCCAGGGGATGCACAATCCAGTGAGTTTCTTCTTGCTGGTCCTCAGCCGAGATAAATGGGGAAGGTTATGTCAGGAAGGGCATTCAGTGTCAAATTTTCCCAGATCAATATGCAGACAACAATACAAATTTCAATACCAGATGGAGGCCCGGGCTAACAATGGCACCACCAGTAATGTTAACCAACAGGGTGCTGGGGGAAATTGGGCTACTGTTGGCCGAAGAAGAAGAGGTGGAAGGTGTGCCCAGAGGGAGGGGGAAAAGAGGAAGGTAAAGAGAGTGGAAGTAAGGGTAGCAACTTTGAATGCTGGCAGTACTGTATGACTGGTAAAGGGAACGAGGTAGCTGATGTGATAGAGCGAAGGAAGGTTGATGTATTGTACGTGGAAGACACCAGATAGAAGGGGAGAAAGGCAAGGTGTATCGGAGGTGGATTCAAATTGTTCTACCATGGTGTGAATGGAAGGAGAAACGGGATGTGGTATTATCCTGAAGGAACCGTATGTCAAGAGTATTTTGAAGGTGAAAAGAGTGTCAGACAGAGTAATGATTATGAAGCTGGAAATTGAAGGTGTGATGATGAATGTTGTTAGTGCATATGCTCTGTAAGTTGGGTGTGTGATAGATGAGAAAGAAGATTTCTGGAATGAGTTGGATGAAGTGATGGACAGTGTACCCAAGGGACGGAGAGTGGTGATAGGAGCAGATTTCAATGGACATGTTGCTGACAGGAACAGAGGGGATTAAGAGATGATGGATAGGTATGGTGTCAAGGAGAGGAATGGAGAAGGTCAGATGATAGTGGATTTTGCCAAAAGGATGGACATGGCTGTGGTGAATACATAGTTTAAGAAGAAGGAGGAACACAGAGTGACGTACAAGAGTGGAGGAAAATGCACACAGGTAGATTACATCCTATTCAGGAAAGTCAATCTGAAGGAGATTGAACACTGCAAAGTGGTGGCAGGGGAAAACATAGTTAGGCAAAATAGGATGGTGATCTGTAGGATGACGTTGGATATCAAGAAGAGGAGTAGAGTGAGGGCAAAGCCAAGGATCAAATGGTGGAAGATGAAAAAGGATGACTAAAAGGTTGAGTTCAGGGAGGAGGTAAGACAGGCACTGGGTGGTAGTGAAGAGCTGCCACATAGTCAGTCAACTACAGAAAAAGGTGGTAAGGGAGACAGCTAGAAGGGTGTTGGTGTGACATCCGGACAGAGGAAGGACGACAAAGAAACCTGGTGGTGGAATGGGGAAGTACAGGAGAGTATACAGAGGAAGAGGATGGTGAAGATGAAGTGAGATAGTCAGAGAGATGCAGAAAGTAGATTTGAGTACAAGGAGATAATGCATATGGTGAAGAAAGAGGTGGCGAAGGCTAAAGAAAAGGTGAATGATGAGTTGTATGAGAGGCTGGACAATAAGGAGGGAGAAAAGGACCTGTACCGATTGGCTAGGGATTGAGCCGGGAAAGATGTGCAGCAGGTTAGGGTGATAAAGGATAAAGATGTAAATGTACTCACAAGCAAGAAGAGTGTTGAGCAGATGGAAAATGTACTTTGAGAAGCTGATGAATGAAGAGAACGAGAGAGAGAGAAGAGATTGGATGATGTGGAGATAGTGAATCAGGAAGTGCAATGGATTAGCAAGGAGGAAGTAAGGACAGCTATGAAGAAGATGAAAAATGGAAAGGCTGTTGGTCCAAATGACATACCTATGGAAGCATGGAGGTGTTTAGGAGAGATGGCAGTGGAGTTTTTAATCAGATTGTTTAATGCAATCTTGGAAAGTGAGAGGATGCCTAAGGAGTGGAGAAGAAGTGTGCTGGTACTGATTTTTAAGAATAAGGGGGGTGTTCAGTGCTGTAGTAACTACAGGGGGATAAAATTGATGAGCCACAGCATGAAGTTATGGGAACGAGTAGTGGAAGCTAGGTTAAGAAGGGAGGTGATGATTAGTGAGTAGCAGTATGGTTTCATGCCAAGAAAGAGCACAATAGATGCAATGTTTGCTCTGAGGGTGTTGGTGGAGAACTATAGAGAAGGCCAAAGGAGTTGCATTGTGTCTTTGTGGACTTAGAGAAAGCATATGACAGAGTGCCTAGAGAGGATTTATGGTATTGTATGAGGAAGTTGGGAGTAGCAGAGAAGTATGTAAGAGTGGTATATGATATGTATGAGGAAAGTGTGACAGTGGTGAGGTCTGTAGTAGGAGTGACGGTTGCATTCAAGGTGGAGGTGAGATTACATCAGGGATTGGCTCCGAGCCCTTTCTTATTTGCAATGATGATGGACAGATTGACAGATGAGCTGAGTGTTTGCAGATGACATTGTGATCTGTAGCAAGAGTAGGAAACAGGTTGAGGAGACCCTGGAAAAGTGGATATAAGCTCTAGAGAGGAGAGAAATGAAGGTCAGTAGGAACAAGACAGAAGACGTGTGTAAATGAGAGGGAGGTCAGTGGAAAGGTCAGGATGCAGGGAGTAGAACTGGTTAAGTTGGATGAGTTTAAATACCTGGGATCAACGTTACAGAGTAATGGAGAGTGTGGAAGAGAGATGAAGAAGAGAGTCCAGGCAGGATGGAGTGGGTGGAGAAGAGTGTCAGGAGTGATTTGTGACAGACAGGTACCAGCAAGAGTGAAAGGGTAAGTCTACAGGATGGTAGTGAGACCAGCTATGTTATATGGGTTGGAGACAGTGGCACTGACCAGAAAGCAGGAGACAGAGCTGGAGGTGGCAGAGTTAAAGATGTTAAGATTTGCATTGGGTGTGAAAAAGATGGACGGGATTAGAATGAATACATTAGAGAGTACAGTTTAGATGGTTGGGAGACAAAGTCAGAGGTGAGATTGCGTTGGTTTGAACATGTGCAGAGGAGAGATGCTGGGTATATTGGGAGAAGGATGTTAAAGATAGAGCTGACAGGCAAGAGGAAGGCCTAAGAGAAAGTTTATGGATGTGGTGAGAGAGGACATGCAGGTGGTCGATGTAAAGGAGCAAAATGCAGAGAAAAGGAAGATATGGAAAAAGATGATCCACTGTTGCAACCCCTAATAGGAGCAGCTGGGAGAAGACGAAGATCCATTTCACAGACCAGGGTTTGCCTGGCATTATCTCCTCAATTTCAGTTGATACAGCAAAGAATCAAAAATGACAAGTAAAGGAAAGTATATCAACCTGAAAATAGCGAATACACTGCAGAAGTGAAAATGCAGAGTTTACAGTACAATAACTTAATCAAACATGAATGTAATGACAGCATCCAAGAAAAAGGAAAATGAAAGTAAAAGGGTAATATAAGTTCCTCCAAACTTCCGATGCCCTACATCATTATGTCCCCTATGTGTGGAATGATTTAGTGGTCATTTACATAGGATGCTTGACATCCCAAATAAATCTGGAGAGAGAAAAAAATCCTGTCTAGTAAGGTGGATGAGGGAGTAGAGGTGTCATGTAGCTTGTGAAGTTTAATCAAGGAGCAACTTTCACCTTGATAATGGCTAAGTGATATTGAAAAGACAAATAAATATTCAACTTGAATTGATCTACATCTGGGGTCTCATGTATAAACGGTGCGTACGCACAGAAATCTTGCGTATGAACATTTCCACGCTCAAATCGCGATGTATAAAACCTAAACTTGGCATAAAGCCACGCACATTTCCACGGTACCTCATACCCTGGTGTACGCAATTTCTCTGCTCAGTTTTGCAGACTGGCGGCACCCAGCGTCAAAGCAGTGCTACAGTTCCTGTGTAGTTACCTTTTCTTTCTTAGACCCACATTCCTGACGCGGCTTTATAAATACACTGAAATTAACTGCATATTGTTTATTAGTGTAATGCATCTGATTGTAATTAACCTGTAGCAATATAATGGTCCAGGGAATAGCCATAGTATTCCAAATACCATAACTGCATAGCATTGTTACGCTCACTGCATCTTCTTCTTCTTTCAGCTGCTCCCGTTAAGGGTTGCCACAGCGGATCATCTTTTTCCATATTACTCTCACTGCACCACTCAAAGTATTTATATCACTGTATCTGAGTGGGGAATCACAGCAGCAGCTGATTGGAAAGAGAATTATCGGTATACAGTATCAAGCACGCTGCCTCAGACACGGCTAAACGATTCAAAGCCTTTCCTGTATGGAACTCGCAGTTCAGAAACAGTTTAATCCTAAAAACTATAAACACACTCAATCAAGTGCTCCTTGTAGAACTGTTTGTACTTATAAGTACAATTATCCCACTGTAAACTTGCACTACAGTTATAAAATTGCACAACCCGCACCACTTTATAAAGCGCGCATGATGACGATATCATTTTTAAGATGAAATGCAGCAAAATATGTTGATTATAGTATACAGATAAAACTTTAACTTCATTTACATAATCTGTATCGTTAATTATTAAACATGTGAGGACACGGTGCCGCATCGCAAGCTAGTTCACGGATTGCTCCTGCCTTGCGCTGTATTCTTACTGGTGCTGACGCGACACTGGAAGGATAGACGGATAGAATAATTAAACATGTACTACGAAGATATTTCAATGTTCCTTAAACGTTTTGAAGAATCATCGTTCTAAGCTTACAGATGGCTTAACATTTATTACAGAGCTGATTGTGTGGCATTTGAGTATTTGGAGAAAGAAAAGTAAGAACAGGAATTGGAGGTTAGTACGTTTGAAAGAGACAGTACTTCTGTAATAAATTATTTCATCGAAGGTCACGCATGGTGCAGCAAGCTATGAGCCCCTCATAGCAAGCCTCTTGCGTGAGATATGAACAATCACTGCGCCACCGTGTTCCCATGTTTAATAACATGCTTTCATTCCTATCATCATGAAAAAGAGATCACGTATACATCTCAGTATTTTAATTATTCAGAGAGCTGTAATATCAGGAATGTAATGGATTCTGTGTCCTGTTGGAGAAAGAGAAAGAATGGAAGCACGTAGTGATTCACACATATAGAACATAGGACATAGAAGATCAAACACAGAACAAAGCATTTAACGTGCTACTTTAGTTACGATGGGATTTGAGAAACTAGTAAAATAAACTATTTTAAGATGAAGTTTATGATGTTCTACTTTAATGACAAAATAAACTACGTGATTAAAGTGGAAATTTCGAGATTAAAGTTGACATTTCGTGCTTTTTTCCCACTGTGCGCCTATTTTTTTTCTCTGTATCCTAATAAGATTTCATATGACACTCAGACGGTGGGCTATGAGTCGCCTTTTCACGCCGACTTTGATATGTGACAACTTTTTTATTTCAGGCACTGTGCGACTTTGTGAACTTGAGCTTTCGAGTTTCTCCGACACTATGTCACTCGATCAACTTCCTTTTGTTGATTATACCACTGTTTAAACCAACAAATAGTACGTTTTTCCTTGCCTCCACTTGGTATTCGCTGAAATTCTTATATTTTCCCCCGTGCTTTTCCCATTGTCTTTTCACAGAAGGCTGAGCTTAAGGGCTATTTATATTGATTTGCATATTCAAAGAGGTGTAATTCTGGGAGGAGTTGGGGCGGGACAGAAGGCGCGTGCACGTGCATTACTTTTCACGCTGATCTGGATTTATGTAGCGGAAGAACATGGAAGTTTGCGTACGCATAGATTCATGCATCTGGATTTTTCTGTGCGTACGCACATTCCCGATTTTGTGCTTACGCCACGTTATAGTGTGAGTTCTACGCACGGTGTTATACGTACATGAGGCCCCTGGATATCTGCAAAGGCATTGCAGAAGTTGTAATGTATGACCTTATGCGCAGTGGAGAATATGTCAGTCCTGAAATATTTTAGCTGGCCAGCATTAGGGATACTAGTTTTGAAGGTAGGGTTAAGCAGTATCAGGGAAGTGTCCGGTCAGTTAGTTTTACACTCTTAACAATACTTCCATTTATACAATTAAAAAGGTTACTTAACAATAATAGTTATTTTAAAAGTGATGTTTGTTATGTCTAAGAATTCCTTAAACGAAGCCTTGTGATATCCAGAGAAAGCAGTTAGAGAAACCATTATATGAAGCTTCAGAGATAGTAGCTACAGCAAGAAAAGTCAGTCTAGTTTTGCCCTGTTCATAACAGGATTCATAGCCTTACCTTTCTGGCACATCAGCACACTGTAATTTTAAACAATATCCAGAGTATTTTGGGTTTTGTCCAGCACACCCTTGTCTATTGTCATATCTTAAAATGTGGGCAATGAAAATATGGGTCTTGACTGAATTTGTTTGGTATGAGAAGATACTGTAAAGCCTTTCAATCTCAAAAGTGGTGTCATTCAATTCAGCAAACTAATACTGTAGTTTAGACAGAAGATTAACAGTATAATCCTGCTGAAAGCCTTCAGGAAGACAAAAGTAGTACATTTTCCTGGCATTCCCATTTTTCTTGTCTACCAACTTCAATTTAAATGTTGTAATTGTGCTGGGCCTGGTTCTGATGTCACTACTTTGTTGGGAAATGCTGGTGTGCTGATAGTGTGCCTCCTTTTCCATCACAAGCTTTGAGGACTTCTTTGTTGAGCAAAAGGCTTAGGAAAGGGTTCAACAGGCTGATTGGGACATCCCATACTGTGCCAGGGTAAGTGAAGTCTAAGAACACTCAAACAGGATAGTTAGCACTGAGGGGTGTAAACTGGATTGATTGAAAAGCGTGGGGCAGTTGGCTCCAAAGCACCAGACATCATTTCCTTCAATGAGTTTTGGGAAATTCGTCATGAATGGATGGAATAAATTAATAATCCACTGATGAACAAAAGACCTTGCACTACTGTCATATTGCTGCCATGTCCATCAAACATGATTATGAAAAATATTTCTCAAAGGTACATATAGAAGGGCCTTGTCATCAACAAACAAACTTGGATATTTTTTATTTATGTGTTTGGCTTTCATTTACTCCCTTATGTGATTTTCAGTATTCACATTTTATTATACATTATTTGATCAAAAAACGATCATGCCATTCACTAATGTTTGGGTTTTATCATGTATTATGTAAAAATGTCAAAACACATTTATCATGGAGTTCACCATGAGATACAAGTCCTTAACATGCTTAGACAGAGTCCATGTCATTTTTGTTAAAGTGCTGTATGCTGGTCTGTCTCTTGGATGCAAACTGAGGCCCACTTATGGAGAACAAAAGATTGTGGCATACACATACACACACCTTAACAATGGACTGGAATAAAATGTGATAACATGGACTTTTATATGGCAAGAAGTAATTTATCTTATTTGTATTCTGTTATTGTTTCCTCCTGTGAAAAGTGACATTATTTAAAAACGGGTAAACATTAATTTATTGTTAAACTGTAATTTTTCTGAGTCAAATCTTTACAAATGGTAAATTATATTTGCATCTCATAATAATAATTTCCTTCTCAAACATTGAATGTCAGGCTTTACCTGGACCTTTGATATTAGAATGAAAGCAGGCCGTCAGCCTGTCACTGACTGAATGGTCAACATTTGTCATAAAGTTTAAAAAGAAAATGTTAATATGCCATTTATGATGCAGCAGAATTGGTGACTGTTACTAATGCCCATTTAGAAGTAAAACAGTTTCAAATGTGAGGCAAAAGTAGTATTTGGCAGAAAACTTCAAAGAAGAGGAGTCATGAAGCTGAATGAATGTTTTAGAACAGAGATGTATGCAGTCATGTCAGTCATTTTCTAACCTGCTTAGTCCTGAACAAGGTTGTGGGGGAGTGCTTGAGGCTAGCATAGGGCACAAGGCAGGAACAAATCCTGGATAGGGAGTCAGTCCATCGCAGGCAGGAACAAATCCTGGATAGGGTGCCAGTCCATCGCAGGGCAAATACACACACACCCCAATCACACACTAGGGACAATTTAAGATCAGCAATTTGCCTAACTTGCATGTCTTTGGACTGTGGGAGGAAAACGGAGCACCCAAATGACACCCATGCAGACATGGGGAGAACATGCAAACTCCACATAGGGATGTGAACCCTGGTCTCCTTACTGGGAGATGGCAGCATTACCACTCCACCACCCCCTTTGTATGCAGCATGCATATATACCATAAATATTCATGAGTTCTGGAACAAACAACTTCATAAGTCAGTGGCAAAGTGTTGAAGGAAATTCATTGTTTGACAGTAAGTTAATGTTATTGAGCTGTCTGAGGGGTAATGTGGTCATTGTATTTTGTTTTGGTCAAGACCTTGCCAATTTCTGTATTTCAGCCAAACAAAACCATAGCTAGTGTTTCGGAATTAGATAGATAGATAGATAGATAGATAGATAGATAGATAGATAGATAGATAGATAGATAGATAGATAGATAGATAGATAGATAGATAGATAGATAGATAGATAGATAGATAGATAGATAGATAGATAGATAGATAGATAGATAGATAGATAGATAGATAGATAGATAGATAGATAGATACTTTATTAATCCCAATGGGAAATTCACATTCTCCAGCAGCAGCATACTGATACAATAAACAATATTAAATTAAAGATTGATGATAATGCAGGTAAAGAACAGACAATAACTTTGTGTAATGTTAAATGTTAACGTTTACCCTCCCGGGTGGAATTGAAGAGTCGCATAGTTTGGGGGAGGAATGATCTCCTCAATCTGTCAGTGGAGCAGGACAGTGACAGCAGTCTGTCGCTGAAGCTGCTCTTCTGTCTGGAGATGACACTGTTTAGTGGATGCAGTGGATTCTCCATAATTGATAGGAGCCTGCTTAGCGCCCGTCGCTCTGCCACAGATGTCAAACTGTCCAGCTCCATGCCAACAATAGAGCCTGCCTTCCTCACCAGTTTGTCCAGGCGTGAGGCGTCTTTCTTCTTAACGCTGCCTACCCAGCACACTGCCGCGTAGAAGAGGGCGCTCGCCACAACCGTCTGATAGAACATCTGCAGCATCTTATTGCAGATGTTGAAGGATGCCAGCCTTCTAAGGAAGTATAACCGGCTCTGTCCTTTCTTACACAGAGCATCAGTATTGGCAGTCCAGTCTAATTTATCATCCAGCTGCACTCTCAGGTATTTATAGGTCTGCACCATCTGCACACAGTCACCTTTGATGATCACGGTGTCCATGAGGGGTCTGGGCCTCCTAAAATCCACCACCAGCTCCTTGGTTTTGCTGGTGTTCAGGTGTAGGTGGTTTGAGTTGCACCATTTAACAAAGTCATTGATTAGGTCCCTATACTCCTCCTCCTGCCCACTCCTGATGCAGCCCACGATAGCAGTGTCGTCAGCGAACTTTTGCATATGGCAGGACTCCGAGTTGTATTGGAAGTCTGATGTATATAGGCTGAACAGGACCGGAGAAAGTACAGTCCCTTGTGGCGCTCCTGTGTTGCTGACCACAATGTCAGACTTGCAGTTCCCAAGATGCACATACTGAAGTCTGTCTTTAAGATAGTCCACGATCCATGCCACCAGGTATGAATCTACTCCCATCTCTGTCAGCTTCTCCCTAAGGAGCAGAGGTTGGATTGTGTTGAAGGCGCTAAAGAAGAATAGAAACATAATTCTTACAGCACCACTGCCTCTGTCCAAGTGGGAGAGGGATCGGTGTAGCATATAGATGATGACATCCTCCGCTCCCACCTTCTCCTGATATGCAAACTGCAGAGGGTCGAGGGCGTGTTGGACCTGTGGCCTCAGGTGGTGAAGCAGCAGCCTCTCCATGGTCTTCATCTCCCCTGTTCCAGGCTCAGGTTGAAGGTGCACTGTAGAGGACCCCCCAGCTCTGATGCACAGACCTTCAGCAGTCGTGGCGATACTCCATCTGGACCCGCTGCTTTGCTTGCACAAAGTCTCCTCAGCTCTCTGCTCACCTGCGCTGTTGTAATTATGGGTGGGGATGTCTCTCCTATGCTGGTATCTGCAGAAGGATGTGTGGAGGGTGCAGTACTCCGAGGTGAGAGTGAGAGTGGGTTAGGGTGGTCAAACCTGTTAAAGAAGTTGTTCATTTGGTTTGCTCTCTTCACGTCTTTCTCGATGGTGGCACCCCGCTTTGAGCTGCAGCCAGTGATGATCTTCATCCCATCCCACACTTCCTTCATGCTGTTATTCTGCAACTTCTGCTCCAGCTTTCTCCTGTACTGCTCCTTCGCCGCCCTGAGCTGGACTCGGAGTTCCTTCTGCACGCGCTTGAACTCATGCTGATCACCGCCTTTATAAGCCCTTTTCTTCTGGTTCAAAAGGCCCTTGATGTCACTTGTAATCCATGACTTGTTGTTAGCATAGCAGCGTACAGTTCTTACTGGAACTACAATGTCCATACAGAAGTTGATGTAGTCAGTAGTGCAGTCAACAACCTCCTCAATGTTCTCACTATGTGATCCCTGCAGAATATCCCAGTCTGTAGTTCCAAAGCATTCTCTCAGAGCCTTCTCTGCCTCCCGGGACCACTTCCTGAATGAGCGTGTGGTTGTAGGTAGAACCCTCACTCTTGGTTTGTAGTGAGGCTGAAGCAGAACCAGGATATGATCTGCTTTCCCAAACGCAGGCAGCGGGGTGGCGCTGTATGCGTCTTTAACGTTTGCGTACAGTAAATCAATAGTCTTATTTCCCCGGGTGTTACAATCCACATACTGGGAGAAGGCAGGTAATGTTTTGTCCAGCATCACATGGTTAAAGTCTTCAGCGATTAGCACAAGCACCTCAGGGTGCTGCATTTGTAACTTAGCAACAGCAGAATGGATGATGTCACTCACTGTCTCCACGTCCGCCCGAGGAGGAATGTATACAATAACAACAATGACGTGTCCAAACTCTCTGGGCAAGTAATAGGGACGCAAACTTACGGCCAACAGTTCGATGTCCCTGCAGCAAGTGGAGACTTTGATGTTAACATGTCCAGAGTTACGAGCGAGTCCTCCTCCTTTGTGCTTCCCGCAGGTACTTGCATCTCTGTCCGCTCTAACTGTGCTAAACCCGGGTAGCTCCACGTTAGCATCTGGGATGGTGGTAGTTAGCCACGTTTCGCAAAAGCACAACAAACTGCATTCTCTGTAGGTTCTGACATTTTTCACCAGTGCAGCCAGTTCGTCGATCTTGTTTGAGATTGAGTTCACATTTCCCAGAATCACAGAAGGCACCGAAGGCTTAAAATGCCACTTTCTCACAAGCCGCTTCATTTTTAGCTTAGTGCCGGCTATGCTGCCACGATACCGCCTTCTTATCTCGTCAGGTAAATAGGGAACCACACCAGCACTGGCATTTGTTCTCAGCACTCGAAATTGAGTACTTGAATAGCACGTTGTAAAAGTAAGTGTGTCCAGGGAACGAATCCACATAAAATAAAGTGATAGGAGTGATCAATAAAAAAGAGAAAAATAATAGTAGAAAAAAAAAAGTCATACACGGAGCTGCTGAAAAGGCTACCACTCTCGGCGGCGCCTGAGTCATATATAATAATCCCAATCCTTCAAGTGAAACCAATTTAGAAACTCCAGTTAACTTTACTATATATATTTTATGTATTAGTTGGAAAACTAGAGAAAAACTAACCCAGGCACTAGGAGAACATCCAGACTCCAGCGGGTAGTGACCCAGATGGGATTTGAACTCAGCTTCCTCCAGATGTGAGCCAACAGCATTAGGGCCTGCCATCATTGGGGGGTTCATTCTACCTTCTGCCCAGTGTGCTACATCCCTGAACTGGAATAAGTAGGTTCTATCAAACAGATTTTTACACATCTGACATCTTTTATAAACTGAATTTCTGTTAATCTTGAATTAAACAAGCACTATTTACACATTTTTTGTAACTTTGTAGTTATAGGTGGCTAACAATTGCATTGGAATATCAGATACCAATGCAATATCCTTTAAGATTTCTCATCTGGTTATTCTGAATTTTAACATTCACTGTAGCTGTATCTGCTCACACTCCCAAAGGTAGACACAGATTGATTACTTAACTGAGCTGTGTAACTTGCAATTTTATGTATCATACTTCTTCTTACTTCCTTATTTTAATGCTATTATATAAGTTTGGAAATACATTTTGTCCAGGTTATATTGATTTATTTTTCAGCAAGGTTAAGGGGTATAACATTTGCTTGACAGCTTATTAATAATGTTAAAACTTGACTTGCATGTTTATGTTTTTATTTGAAGTATAGTTCTTGATGGTAAATATTTATTTTTTATCATTATTATAAAACTTGAAAAAAATCTGCTTTTCATTTTTGGTAGAAATTACATTATTCCACAACTCAGAAAATAAGGATGTCAAGACCAGCAACAATAATAATAATTTCTATGTAACATATTGTGTCCATTGTTGCTTTAAGTACCTGTGTAGGAAATTAAAAAATAATGGTGTTTCTTCATTTATATAGCTTAATAATATGTTTTTAATCAGCTTTTTTTATTTATTTACAGATAGAGTGGTTAGCACTACTATCCAACACCCTGGGTTTGGATCTCACATCTGGATGTTATCCTCATGAAATCTGGATGTTCCTTCTGTGTCCGAGTGAGATTTTCTCTGAGTTATCTTTTTTTTCTTCCCATACCCCCAAAAGAGTCCTGATTAACTTAATCTTGTGCCTGTGGGAGTCTGGTCATCTGCATGAGTGGACTATGTGATGGACTGGTACCCTGTTCAGGGTTCATTTTTGCATTGCATGTCATGCTCCTAGAATAGACTTCCAGCAATGTCCCTTATATTCTCTTCTGAGATGATGTACTATCTACTAGGCAGATTTTCTGTATGGCCTTTTCTATATGGCCCTCCACTGACCTTGAACTAGTTTAAGCAGTTTTGAGAATGTTATGCTTTTTTCCTAACACGTTCAATTAAAACTTGCGTGTAGTCTGATAGTAGGGGGTGTTCTTATGATTGCCTCTGATCAGAATGTTGCTAAGTAGGACAAAATATACTAAAGTGGTACTATTATTTACAAATGCAACACACAATGGAAGGATATTTTCGGGCAGAATGCGAAGTACAAAATCTACAGAAAATAAAAAAAATCCTGCTGATCTCAGGTCCACCTTTTACAAGTCTGAACTTCATCAATCAAATGCAATGGATATTTCATTTCTTCTACTGTAGCACACCATTGAACGCTCTCGCTCCCCTTATGCCTCGACCATTACCTTTCTCTTTAAAGGCAGTTAAGCTTTCACCAAAAACTGCTCTCTAAACTCAGCAAGCCTAGCTATAATGTACGAGGGACGTTCAAGAAGTTTCCGCATTTTTATATTTTCATTGGACACGGTGAAGGCAGGAGGAGTAGTAATTGGTCATGTCTGAAAGTGTCATGTGACTAGTCCTGCCTGGCAAGCCAGCTGCCCTTGTGGTTTAGTATAAGACTTGTCACCCTGTGGTGGAGATGGCTGAAACTTATAAATTGCACCAAAGAGGAACAGCGTTCTGTCATATGCTTTTTGTGGGCAGAAGGTGTGCATGGACCACAAACTCATCTCCGCATGTGTGCTCAGTATGGGGATAAAGTTCTCTCCTGTAGAGTGGTCTATGAGTGGATTGAAAAGTTTGAAAATGGCCATACTAGTGTGATGGAAGCAGAGCTCTGCGGACATCCAGATATGGCCACGACCACAAGGAATGAAATCAGCGGTGCATCAGTGGCTATGTGCTCAACCAAAAACATATATTGCTGATGGAATTAAAAAGTTGATGCAACACAGGGAAAATTGCGTTGCAAAGGAAGGTGACTATGTAGAAAAGTAATTTGTTTTTGAAATTCTTAATAAATAGTTAAAAAAAAGTGTGGAAGCTTTTTTTACATCCCTCATAACTTTAACCTGCATCCCTGGAATCATTGCCAGGATTAGGCACAAAACCTACATTTGCCCTGGAGGTACCAGGATAAAATTCCTTGGTCTCTGCATTTTGAGCCATTAGTTTATCTTCAAATGATAAAGTGGGATATTCCAGGCAACCTTTATAGTACCTGCTCAGTTAGAAAGAGACAGCAATGCCCCTTATGTTGTCTTCCAGGACCATCTGGTGTCTATTGGGTAGTTTTTCTCTACAGCCTTAAATGGTTTTTATAGATTCCTTACAAAAAGGCAAGACAAATGGATAGAGAAATCTGTGGAAAAGAATGCCTAAGGTCTACTTACATGCAAAGCAAGGATGACAATTAGTTTTTTTTTAACCAGGTCAGAAATAATTATAGCAGAATATATCTTATTTGTAAAAGGAAACTGGATTAACTTGCTTAAAGATGGGGTAGAAAGTCTAATCTTTAGAGAGACTGCTCTCTTCAACATACATCAAGCTAGTCATTAATTTGGCTCAATAGCACCCTCCAGAGACCAAAACTGACATTATTTAGCATCTGATCAATAAGGAGGTGCTGGACATGCTCACCCAGTTAAATTGTTGCATGTAGGAATAGATTGTACATTTATTATGATTTGTAGCAAGGGTACATAGATTGAATGAAAATTGTTTTTTCTTCTTTCTGGTCATTGGTACAACAGCAGCAACATAAATTGCTTGTAGAAGTTGTATAGGCACTAGAAGTGACAACTAAGAATTGAAGGACCCTGCTTGGTAGGACTTTCTGGCTGCCTAGGGTTGGCATCAGGTTGCCATGACAATGGAGGAAGTGATACTACTATACTTTCTAGCCTAATTTTTTTTAGTAACTGCCACAAACAGAGGAGAATGAGAATCAAAGGCAGAAAGGAGGTGGCAGCTGTTGAGGCAAATAAAGAGAAAAAATGTGAACTGTACCCAGAGACATTCAGCTATTTGCTCTTCTAAAGTGGCTACCTAAAAGGTTAATGAATGGATGAATATTCTTTGCGATTTTGAGGCCTCTTCATAAGCCGTGTTGTTCTCAGTTGACTCTGTTTGGTGAGCTGAAAATATTTTCTTTATTTCCTTGCTAGAATGTTGAGCCAGCTATGCACTGGTATCAATTCACCCTCACCCTAGACAACAAAACCTGACAGTCATCCTTACACGATCAGACTGCTTTTGATTTATTTTTATTTTTCTCTGAATATTTGTATCAATGCCTCTGTGCATGTTTCATACTTGAGAGAAACAAAATGTAGCTTTTTCAGAAGGGTGAGTGTCCATTGGGAAAAGCGGTAACTAAAAGCACATCAATTTGTTGTAAATGTATGTAAGTATTGTTGTTTGTGTCAATAACATGGATGGTACAAACACACTTTTTGTTCTAATTGACTACTCTTGCATTCAGTGTTTTGAGATGGGTGGTTGTGGGGAAAGGGGTCAAGGATGAAGATAGTAAGATACTGGCAAACCTTCAGAGCATCCTCCATCTCGCTAATAGGTGGGGAAGTGCAGCCGTCACACCTTTTAGTGACTGATTGTTACACAGTGTCTACAAATGTAAGTATGCTGGGTATGCTGGGTTTTTTTTTCATTTTTTTTAAAAGCATTCTGACTGCACCATACTTTGTGATAATCATTAAAAATGAATGGCCTGGACTATACAGTTAAGCTTCATCAAGCATGACACAAGTGTTAACTACAGGTATGGCACAGACTTGACCTTTTCAGGGTCATTAATAGTGACAATGAAAGCAAGTCAGACTCGAAGAAAATATAGTCAACAAAGAAACTACACTGTCATGTAAGCGAGGATGGGGCAGCCTTACCAGATACAACTGACTCCTCAGACACTAAGAACACAAAGCCTTTATTAGACTGACACTTCCTGACATCCCCATAGTGGGGACTTCCTAAATGTGCACAGCTGTCTCCAAACTTTGTTTTCTGTCTAAACTCTCATAAGACAAGTAACTGTCAACTTGGTGGTAGCATTTTTATGCAGTGCTTTGCTCCAACCGACCTTCATCCAAAGATCTAGGCTTACGATTTAAAATACCTTGTTTGATTTGATTTCCATAAAACGTATTAATGATACTTGCCTCCCTGAAGAACAGTTTCTTGTGGAAATGTTTCTAGCCCCCACCACACTTCATTATCCTTACAGCTTTATCTAATGCATGCCTAAGCAGATTTAATCCACTATGGCATGCTTTAACTTTGCACATGTAACGATATTTTCAGTGTGAAGTGCTTTCTCATATTCCCCAGACATATATTTCACATATTAATTGCCAGATGTTATTGGAAGGTGCTCTGGGGTGGATTTCAGGACCTAAAAATATTAAGCTTAATATGTTAATCTGTTTATCACAGAATGTGAAGGAATTAATTTTATATTTTCTATCATCAGCTAACACATTTATCTGCTTTTCATTCCTAGCTGCAATTTCAGAAAATGATTTGATTTAATATCCAAAGAGTCTCCAGTTACTATTGGAATAATGTTTAAGTAAATAATGTCAAACCGAACCCGCATGATAAGGGAAATTAAATAAGCAGCGTTTTCACCTATGTGGTGATAAAGCATTTGTTTGTTTTAATCAATGATAATTGAAAGTAGATTATCTTTTGTCTTAAAAAACTCACTAAATGTAACTTTAACAAAAGGACTCTAAAATATGTTAATTCGTTTTTTTATACTAACCAATCACTTAATTTATTAAGCACATGCTAATGTAGTGTCACTGTAATATTATGTTACAAAACAAACAAAAGAACAACATTTTTAAGTAGCATTTAAAATCAAAAAGAGAGGTTTTAGCACTGGTTTCACAAAAATTATTCTCCTCACCCACTGCCAGTCTTTCTGTTATAACCCATGCGTCCTTTCCTGCCAGATGAATGCTCAAAATTGTTCACTCTATGTGCCTTTGGCGTTTTTGGTGGCTTTAAAATTCTTCTTTGGTCACTATAAGCAAAATCCTGGAATTATTTTAATATTCAGGGTTTGTCCCTAATTCTGTACCAGAAACACCATGCTATAATTATCTTGAGCAGCTAATCACTGTAGCCATCAACTTTTATTCATCCACGCCTGGTCAGAGACACAGCATGGTCATATGTATTTTTATCTGCAGCTGTGTCCCCACTAGTTGCCAGGAGATGTTGCCAATTCTGGTGCTCTTTCCCTAAGTCTCATTGTCAGGATAGAGTCTGGGGACCCAGTATCTGCTATGTCACCAACCTTCTAGAAACCTAAGGGAACATTGCGTACTACTTAGACTGCAACTCACTCTGTGCCCCTGCCCATTGCACCCATCACTGTTACTGTATATTGCCAAAATGGAGACAACACAATGGTTAGTATTCATGCAAAAACTGTTTACTTGACGCAGTGTATCTCATTTTTGTTTTAATTTTGCTTCGCTAACATATGCAAATTCGGCACAAAACACAGCACTGTTGCAAGGCTGTGCAGTTATAACAATGCAAAGCAGTTATTAAAATGCAAAGCAGGAAGAAGAGAACCAGAACAGTTAACTTTTTTAATTACTAGGAGGGATTATGCTTATTATGAAAGGATAAAAGTCAGTGACATAGTCCCTTAGGCAGCCTGGATGAGACTATGTTCTGATAGGTCAAGGTGCAAGTGGTTGCTCTGGATCTGGATCTGGAACAGCTGAAGGAGGCAAGCAGAATTCCTGTAGGCCGTCCAGCTCTAAATTGCTCTCTATATCAGAACTGATTGGTGGAAACAAATTGTGGAGGTGACTTCATACCACTGTGATGCATCAGAGAGGCAGAAAGTAGCAGCATCAAGCTGCTTAAGAACCTGTAGATGTCAGGATCAGAAAGACTTCAGCTTGTGGTCATGATGGGATCTACAGACTCTTACCCAGTTAAGGGCCATGAATGTTGCAACCCTCCTCCTATGCTTCTGATAAAAGTGTGACTTCATCTTTTGCTGGTGTTTGGAAATTGTATTTTGCTGAGGCTGCAAACAATCAAGAGTAAGTTGCAGCTCATGTCCTAACATAGCACATGTGGGAGAGCTTTCTGTAGTGGAGTATTGTGTTGCACTGTAATGGGAAAAAGAGATACGAAAAGAGCATCTGAAAATCTGCATCCCACAACCAGGTCTGGTTCAGTCTTTCTACTCCTCCAGTCGCCTGGGGAATGAGAGAGGGCTATCTATGTGATGAATAGATCGATAGATAGATAGATAGATACTTTATTAAGGGGAAATTCACATACTCCAGCAGCAGCATACTGATACAAAACAATATTAAATTAAAGAGTAATAAAAATGCAGGTAAAAACAGACAATAACTTTGAATAATGTTAACGTTTGTTTTAACACATAGTTTGGGGGAGGAACGATCTCCTCAGTCTGTCAGTGGAGCAGGACAGTGACTGTCGCTGAAGCTGCTCCTCTGTCTGGAGATGATCCTGTTTAGTGGATGCAGTGGATTCTCCATAATTGATAGGAGCCTGCTGAGCATCTGAATGGCTCGGATGGCTAGAAAAGAGAACTCCGCTGATACAAACTAGGTCCCATTGACAGTGGTGATAAGAGAGGGCAGATCCCAGCAGCCATACAAAGAATCCAAGAAATCAGCCATTACATGTGTTGTAACAGACCCTATATAGGGAGCACTTCACAATGAATTTGCAGAACTTTATAAAATTCTTCCCAAATGTCTAGCTGCCGATACTCCTAAGCCTGGTCTGGCTACACTAGGACCAGTCTTCCCACTGACAAGTCATATATTGCAGTTCTGAACAAGTTGTGCAATATCTCTTATCTATTCCAGGCCAACACACCAGAGCCTGCACAATGCCCAAATGAGCCATAGTCAGGAAGCATGTATGAGACCCACGGGCTATACAAAATATATTCCAACAGAACAGCTCGGCCTATATTCTGTATTATGGAGACAGCTCCTCTGAGCTCTCTGTACGAATGAAAATCCGTAACTGGGAGAGGACAGGGTTATGTTCAGGGCCTGTTGAAGCTCCTGTAAGGAAATAGTGGCTCTCAGTAGTGAGTGGAGCATTTGAACAATTTCTGGTTTGCTGATGCTAGGTCCTGGGTCTGTGGTGGAGTAGGGGGACAGCAGATCAGCCACCACATTTTCACAGCCGGGGTGAACTGGAATGTACTGTAGAATTATACTGTTGAATTTTCTCTGTCCAGCAGTAAATTCTAAGGGGTTTGTGTCCGGCGCCTCATGTTCACAGTAGGGCCCGATGATCAGTGTGTAATGTGAATCCCTCCCATAAACAAATCAGTGCTTTCCACAAGCCCATTCACAAACTAGAGCTTCAAGTTGGACTTAGATGCCAGGAGGTGAAGGCAATGAGTTGTTTAGTACCATTTTGTAATTGGCACAGCACGCTATTAGCGCTACACTGGAAGCATCACATGCAACAAGTGTTGGGCTTGAGATACCAAAGTGAGCTACAACACATTGAGATGTAAACTGTATCTTCAGGAGATGGACAGCAGGTGAGAGTCCAGGACAAAGGAATCTCCTTCCTCAGTAGGTGATATTGTAGGGCTGTGGTGGTAGAGTACTGTGGTAGAAACTGAAGATAGTAGATGGTAATTCCAGTATGTGAGGCTACCTGGGTTGCATTTGTAGGCTTGGGCATGTGCTGGATTGCTTCCAAATAGACTGGACAGGAGAGAGGCCATTGGCAGTGACACAGAATGCCACAAACAGAAGGAAGGCACCAAGAAAACACTTCAGTGTGAAGTGGTGAGTAGCTAATGCTTTGAACACTCTGTGGAGGCATTCACCACGGTCACAGTGGTCATTCCATATACTTGAAAACAAGTTGAAAAACAAACAGCAATTAGATGTTTACTGACTGAGCTCATGAATGAACTGAATACATTATCAAATGATGGCAGTTTAATATAGAACTGACAGTGAGGGAAGGGTGCAGGGGAACCAGAACTGGAACTGACGTCATCAGGTGGAGGTTCCTTCTGTTGGTCTGCAGAGGGAGAAAAGGAGAAAGTATTAGAGGACAGGCGCCAACCCCTGGTCTGGCAGCTAATTACAGTTATTCAAGCTCGTAAGCCGCATCCCATGAGGCAGTGAGTTACAACATACAAACTTATGTTGCATGTGCAGAGAGAATATTAGTTGTTTTAAAAATAAACATAACCTGACATAACATTGTCATTCAAAAACATAAATGGATGAGTGGTAAATGTGAATGATACTTGGTGCAGTGTGTGCTCTCTGTTGTGCTGTGTTAAGACAATGGTGTAGGACATGATGTAAGCTTGAAAAAATTGGTAGCTGTTTTCATAAAAATATGAACTGCAACATATGCATTTGAAATAAAAGATGTGTTATATTTTGTCAAAAGGACTACTGTTAAGAGAGCAGGTAACAAAGAGCCACAGGAGATGCAGATTTCAGTATTCAAAACACCTGAGCCAACAAATCTGCCTAACAACACCAGTAGATGCACAGATGAGGCTACCCAACATCTGCCTTCTGACTGCACATCTAAATGAATAACTAAAGTAATTTAACATTACCGTCTAATTGGAAATGCAAACCTAACGTGACAAAATAGACGCAGTGTTTTAACACGTTATGTATCCAGAGACCACAAAGCTTGTCTAAACTCTGTATGCAATTATGTGATATGGTGATGCAATAGTTAAAATAACAGAAAGATATCGTAGCAGACAGAAGCACTTTTCAAATGTATGGAGCCCAATAGGTGCAGTGGTCTATGTTTGTTTGTGTCTGTCTGTCTTCATGGTCACTGTGCTCATTACAATGTACAAATTAAATATTAAACTTCAGTTACCTTGTGCTGCTGAGCCCTTGAATGGATAACAGCAATTTTAGCTTTTTATTTTCTCAGTCTTTTGCTTTAGTATCTTTTGCTCTCACCATGACACCCCTGCAGCAGTTTAAAATGCGTGGAACTGAAAAAATTGGGGGCAGGTGTTTCAGGAAGAAGCCCTGTGGGTGTAGCCTTTGTAGCACAGGATTTTGTCACTATTCACTATACACTTTTTAATGGGATGTCCTCAGATGTGTAACGTGCAAGAATAACAAATGTATAATATCCAGCTGCAGCTCTGAGCGTTTTAAAGATGCATTGTCCTTCAGTATCTAGGCAGTGTATAAGTATGGCTGTTTTATGAGCATCACTCACCTAACCCAGACTAACAGTTGTTAAAAATGTTTGAAAAGATTCAATCCAGTGAGTCCAGGAAACTGGAGGCTCACCCAGCAGTGCAAAGAATGAAGAAGGTGGTGGGAATGAAAGCTCCATCCTTGTCACCAATGTTATACACTGTATTGCCAAATGAAGACAACACAATGGTTACCATGCATGTAACATGGGTATCAGTTGTTAAAAAATTATGTGCTTTGCTAATATATGCAAAGACACTTTTACAAGGCTGCAGAAATATAACCATCACATAGGCATAATACACCACCTGTAGAAGGCCCATCATCCTATGGCATCAGGATGAAATGCTTTGTCACTTCCAGTAACTGGTTTTCACATTCCTCTAGAGCAGGGGTAGGCAACGTCGGTCCTGGAGTGCCACAGTATGTGCAGGTTTTTGTTCCAACCCAGTTCCTTAACGAGAACTCAATTATTGCTGATGAAGCACATATTGCTTAAGTGACATTTTAATGCTTCATTTTAGTGGTCTCGCTTGTTAAGGTTCTCCAACCTTAATTGCTTATTTCAATCTTAAACTGCTGCATTCAGTGTTTTAATTGCTCCTTATTAGCAATAAGATGTAAAAGACAAAGCAGCCAGCAGTTCTCCAGCTAGCTTTTTTCCAATTACATCTGTGTGTGTTCATCATGCACGGTTTGATTTAATAAAACACTTAATAGAAAAATGTGACAGACTGAAAATGATCTGTTTTAGGCTTCAAATCATTTGGATGATATCCTTGGAAAGGAAAAAAATCTATGATATAAAAGCCTTACATTGTACAGACTAACAAGCCATAAAATTAAATAAGGTCTGAGATTGGCAATGATTGGTTTCTAATTAAGCAATTGGGTTGGTATGAAAACCTGTAGCCACTGCGGCTCACCAGGACCGACATTGCCTACCCCTGTTTTACATCTTATTGCTAATAAGGAGCAATTAAAACACTGAATGCAGCAGTTTAAGATTGAAATAAGCAATTAAGGTTGGAGAACCTTAACAAGCGAGACCACTAAAATGAAGCATTAAAATGTCACTTAAGCAATATGTGCTTCATCAGCAATAATTGAGTTCTCGTTAAGGAACTGGGTTGGAACAAAAACCTGCACATACTGTGGCACTCCAGGACCGACGTTGCCTACCCCTGCTCTAGAGTCTAAGTGAACCTTACTGCTGGGACCTGCATGCCAATTTCACTTTATTTTTTAGTGTTTTGTCTTTCTTTCACCTTTGAGTTGTGCATGTCTGTGTGTGGAAGAATTTGGTGATTGGTGAAGGCTATAAAATAAATATACTTATAATATTTTTTTAAAAAAGCATGTATCATCAATGTACTCTATGTCTCTTTTTAGGCATTTTTATCATCACTGTTATCTGTGTGGGAGGTTTATAACACATTCTCAGTGTCGTGCCACAATCTTTGCTTTCTATTGGAACCCAGAAGTTGTGACAGTAATCTGGCTAATCTTCCATTTGAAAATGACTCTAAATGAATTTCTCCGTCTCAAAAATGACCATACAAGTATCTGTATCTACTTCAGAATCTACATCTTGATTATATTTTGAAATCTTTTAAATTCATTTTTAATACTGTTATTTTTTTAGGATGCTTTAATTCCTAAGTTTATTTTACTGTGTATGTGTATGTTGTTTCAGGGTGTACTGTAACCAATTTTAAACTGAATAGTTTAACACAGTTTTGCAATGACTTCTAATTTGGTATATTTCCTAAGCCATATCGTATTGTTGCCTATGTGAGATTTCCCTTTGATAAAGGGGCTGAACTGGCTCAGTAACGCATACCTAGAGAGAGGATATTGACCAGTCATGGCTGGCAGAAAAAATTTGGGGGGACAAACTGAAGCAGCATTTATCTATTATATAATGCCTTTCATATCTATTTATTATATAGTGCCTTTCATATCTATCTATCTATCTATCTATCTATCTATCTATCTATCTATCTATCTATCTATCTATCTATCTATCTATCTATCTATCTATCTATCTATCTATCTGTCTGGTCATTCCACATGGTCTCATAATTTTGTTAGTAATTTCATTGTAATAATTTTACAATGACAATAAAGGCTTTCAGTTCAGTCATAATGTCAATGCACATCTTGGCCTGTCTAGTACCTGACCCATAGGACAAATTCAGGCTAAAATGTATTATACCCTTTCCACCATGCTGTCCAATGTGACACCTGCTTTCTCATTTTTAATGTGCTCCAAAACTTTAGTCTGTGACATCCACAGTCCCCTTATTCTCCCCATAACTTGCCCTATAGATTTGGAAAGGAACAAGTGCACCTGCTACACAAATTTCATACTACATCTTTCTCTGATTTGCCTAATCCTCTGCCAACGTGCTCAGTTCCCCATTCTGCCAAAACCCACACCTTAATGTTCGCACCCCGACCTCCATAATGTGGACTTCTGTCTGTCCTATAACCTATCCATAGCATAAGACCAATCCAAATCTTATTCTGCCTTAGTTAATAGAGTGCCCAGTTCTTGGCCATTTTCACTGTATTCCATAAATCCACATCATACAATCACTACTCCTCAGATTTTTCTCAAATCTCTCATCCCATTTTATCATTTAGCACACCCACTGAGTCATTCCCACGCTAATTTTATTCTACACTTGCTGCCAGTCTGCCCAGTCCTATGTATGTTTGACAGGTTCACTTCACATTGTAAGATCCACAGACCCCCACATCTTTAAACATAACTCGCCCCCCAACCTGTCTCATACTACACCCACAGGACAAGTCCAACCTAAATCTTTTTCTGCCTTTATGATCAGGATACCTCTATTTCCTTGAACATAAATTTTGCCCTCCTTTCCTTCAGGCCTGAAAATTTCTCTGTTACTTTCTGATTAAAGTGAGTCATTTCACTAAGCCTGTCAAAAATGTAGCCTCATACTGTTCAATTCAATTCAATTCAATTCAATTCTTTATTGTCATGTGTACAAGTACAAGTACTATGTACAATGAAATGCTTGCTTGCATGTGCCCCCACAGACAATGGACATAGACAAAAAAACCCAAAAAAACACACACAATAAATAAATGAATATAAATAAGTAAATAAATAAAACCAGAATGCCACGAATAAATAGAGACAGTGGCAGAAGTATATGTACAGGTAGCAGTGGAGGTGACACACGTTTACTGATTGTTCATGAATCTGATTGCTGTTGGGTAGAAACTGTTCCTGAACCTGGAGGTGCACGTCCGAATGGACTTTAGTCACTTCCCAGATGGGTGGGTGGGTGAAAAGTGACAGTGCAGGGTGGCTGGGGTCCTGCCTGATACGATTCACTTTCCTGAGACAGCGTGTAGTCTGGATGTCCTGGATCGCAGGGAGCTGTGTGCCCGTGATCTGCTGTGCTGTATTTACCACACGCTGCGAGCTCTGCAGTCCTGAACTGAATAGTTGCTGTACAAGGATGTGATGCATCCTGTCAGGATGGATTCCACAGTACACCCGTAGAGTCTGCACAGTGTTGTGGGGGACATCCAGGCTTTACTCAGTCTCCTGAGGTAGTAGAGGTGTTGTTGGGCTTTCTTGACTACTGCCACAGTGTGACTTGACCATTTAAGGTCATCAGTGAGGGTGACTCCAAAGAACCTAAAGCAGCTGACCTGCTCCACAGCCTCACCTCCAATGTAGATGGGGCTGTGCTCTGTTGCCTGTTTGCAGAAATCCACAATTATCTCCTTAGTTTTGCTAACGTTCAGGGTGAGGTTGTTGTCCTGACACTATTCTGCCAGGAGTCTGACCTCCTCCCTGTAGGCCGTCTCATCGTCCTCGCTCGTCGTCCTCAGACCTATTACTTGAGGATGGTGTTAGAGCTGTACTTAGCTATGCAGTCATGGGTGTAGAGAGAGTAAATTAGGGGGCTCAGCATGCTGCCCTGCGGGGCGCCAGTGTTGATGGTGATGATGGAGGTGGTTTTTCCACCAATACGCACTTGCTGAGGTCTGCCGGTGAGGAAGTCCAGTACCCAGTTAAGCCCCAGATCCAGGAGTTTAGCGATGAGCTGGGATGGAATGTACTCCACAAACAGCAGCCTGGCATAACAGTTCTTGTTCTCCAGATGAGACAGGGTGGTGTGAAGTGTTATGGAGATGGCATCCTCAGTGGACCTGTTGCAACGGTAGGCAAACTGGAGGGGGTCCAGACTGTCAGGGATGATGTCCTTGATGTGTTATAGCACCAGCCTCTCAAAGCACTTCATGGCTATGGGAGTAAGTGCTACTGGGCGGTAATCATTAGGGCAGACTACTTTATTTTTCTTTGGGACAGGGATGATAGCTGTGTGCTTGAAGCAGGTGGGGACAGATGAAACTCTTAGAGATGTGTTAAAAATATCCGTAAAGACTGCAGCTAGCTGGTCACAACATGTTTTTAAAACGTGACCTGAGACTCCAACTGGGCCGGGTGCTTTGCAGATGCAGAGTCGGGCAAAAGTCTTCTTGTCCAGAGTAGTGTTTCCCAACCTTTTTTTTCTGTAGTGGGACACTATTTTGTAATCAAAATCATCCCAAGGCACACCACTATTTTACTAACCACAAACACATGTACAGTATATTTCATACACTTGCTCAAATGCTCGCAGGACTACTGGAGAAGCCAGGAAAAATGTAGCTCCAAGATCAGCGTTCACTAACACAGCACTTAGTGAACACTTTGTTGGTATCTCCAAGCTGCTTCGCCCCTTTGCCCATCCCTCTTTGCCTCAGAGGTAACTCGTATGCCCACTATCCTGTAAGGCTCACTGGTGATCACACACCCAGGGCAAATGGACTCTAGCACCCAGGAGATATGTCCAAAGTGCTCTAGTATGGTGATTGTGGAGCTGCTTTTATGCCAGCTTCTCCAGGTAGACCTGTCCTCCTCAGACAGGTCTCAACGAGAGCTTGTGTGGTGAAAAGGTCCGTGTGTAAGCTTGTCCTCGATCACTTGCTTGCTCCTGAATTCCTAAGTCAGGTCAGTCCGGTCCAAGTTCCTTTATCTTCTTTTTTCCGTCAAGTGAATGACTTATGAAGGGGTATTTAATTAAAGAAATAGCCAAAGTTTCTTTGATTTCTGAAATTCCACTTGTTGTTGTCATCTCCCTAAAGTCACACGTGCTCATCTGTAGGAAAAATCTGAAAGCAACCAATTAAAGGGCAGCCTCAGGTCTCCTGCTTGCCAAAAGAGCAAGGACTTACATAGACTCTTATTTAGCCAGTGCCCTTTACTGAGGAAATATAGGTATTAACACAGAAATGAAAGAAATACGAGTCAGAATCAATTTTTAATGGATGTTGATATGTACTGACACCAGAAACGTTGTGCAAATAAATTTATTTCATGATTATTTTGCATTACCTAATTAATTTGGGTAGAATTTTTAAAATAGTTGCACTCCAGTCCCCAGCATTACAAAACCACCATTAATATTGACCTTTAGCTGAACTGTAGAAAGTCTTCAGTTTTCTCAATCATAAGTACAATTTTATGTCTGAGGAAGCCTACCCATGTTGTTTTTTATTAGATATGGTGATTTGAATAGCCTTTGTAGGAACAGATACTCAATATTTATGAGACTTATTGTTCTGCCAGTAGTCCTCTTTACCTAGACAATAGCACATGGTCTTCTTCTTTCGGCTGCTCTCGTTAGGGGTCGCCACAGCGGATCATCTTCTTCCATATCTTTCTGTCCTCTGCATCTTGTTCTGTTACACCCATCACCTGCATGTCCTCTCTCACCACATCCATAAACCTTCTTTTAGGCCTTCCTCTTTTTCTCTTCCCTAGCAGTTCTATCCTTAGCATCCTTCTCCCAATATACCCAGTATTTCTTCTCTGCACATGTCCAAACCAACGTAATCTTGCCTCTCTGACTTTGTCTCCCAACCGTCCAACCTGATTAAAGTATTTTTATTTAGACAGTTAAGTTTCATGTGTGTGTGTTGTCTGCTTAGTGAATGCACCTACATACATTCTGACTATCTGGTCTTTGGTGTATTATGTTCATTCATGTGGGAAAAGTGATTTAAATATAGCATTACACTTCTCCTTTATGGTTATGGTTTCCTTCCAATTGTCTGTTTTGATATTATTGACGATATACGTTAAATTGTAAATTATAAATAAATAACCTTAATTGAAAATTGAAACAAAAAAGATTTCTTGCTGCAGACTGAGCTTTTTCCATTTGTCTAGCAGCAAAGTGAGAGCTCCATTTAAGGGTGCCTGTAAGTTTTTAAAAGTCCTGAAAAGTGTTTATTTTGCAACTGATCTCATCTCTTTGCCAAAGTGTCAGACAAGCAGCAAGCAAAATGAAAGTGAGCCTTGAGCCTTGCATCTCTTAATGGTGGTGTCTGCTGATAGGTCAGGCAATAGTTCAACTTCCCAGAAGTCTGAGTAGTGATCAACGATCAGCAGAAAGTCCTTTCCTGTGTAGTTAAATATGTCCATACTCAGAATTTACCATGGGCGTGTTGGGAGGGGATATGACATCATGGTCTCTTTCTGCTGTCCGTGCGCATATTCTTTGCACACAGTGCACTCTCTTACATAGTCTTTAATCTCCCCATGCATATATGGCTAAAACAGTGTCTCGTGAGCCTGTCTGAAGCAGGCTTCACCACCTGTGTGGCTCCAATATATGTGCCCCATCATCTCTCTCACCCAGTCCTGTAGACTGATTTCATTGTGGTAGGCCCAATATTCCCTAATGGCCACGGGTGTTTCCACTTTTGTGTCGGGCCATCTGTTAAGCACTACTGACTTGAGGGTTTAGAGGTGTTCATTATGCTCGGTGGGCTCCCTGATTTGTGACAGACGCTAGCATGTGACATTCAAGAAGTCAACCTGGTTTATGTCCTCTCTGTGTTAATTGTACATGCTGCAGACTGAATGTTGGACATATGGCGTGTCTGCTCCGTGTGAGCATATCATGGCTCTGCTCAGTGTGTCGCTCACATAGATATTCTGATCCGGTTTATAGGTTACTTCCAGAGCGTAGTTTTGGAGCAACAGTAGCATACTTTGAAGTCATTTTGGGCCACTGAGCAAAGGTTTATTAAAGATTGTGACTAGCGGTTTGTGGTCAGTTTCAACAGTGATCTCCCCACAACCATACAGATAGCTATGAAAGCAGTGGCAGGCAAACACAATGCTTAAACACTCTTTCTCGATCTGAGCGTAATTCTGCTCAGTTGCGGTGAGAGCTCTGGAAGCAAATGCTACAGACTGCCATTCTGACTTGAGTCACTTTGCACTGTTATGGGCTTGTTAACATTGTAATATCTTAATATTGGTGCCACAGCAACTAGGCTCTTGACCTTGTCCGCGGTTTTCTCGTGCTTTGGCAGCTAGTGCCATGGTGTGTCTATCCAGGAACCTGTGCAAGGGCTCACACACCTCTAAGAAGCGGGGCATGAATTTTGACAGGTATGTACGCCCTTTGTCCGCCCTTTGTATCAGTGGGAGCAGGCATGTCTTTTATTGCCCTTACCTGTTCAGTCGGTGTCTTTGTGATATGGCCTTCTAGATTATGAAGTTCTTCTGGTATCGTAATATGCATCAGTCCCAAATGCTCACATGCTGAACCTGATAGGAACAGATTTTGGTTTGCTTCAACTATTTCAGATTCTGGCTTGTGGCTATTTCCCTTTATTATACATTCGGTACAGAAAACATCCAATGACTTCATCACCTCCCCCGGATACAACTTCAATTTCATCTGGCTAGGAATTAGCTTTATATTGGGTGCTAGCTTCTGTTTATGTTTATCCTGTAGGCTTATAACATTGCACGTTGTTCCCGAGTCCAGCTGGCAATATTGTCGGATCCCGTGGAACTGTAGGTTGACAAACTACTTTTTTCCTCGGGAGCTGGATGACCCCATCATACTAGTGGTGTATATGTGTCTGTTAGCATCATCATCCTACTCCCATTCATGCTCGGCTTGGGTGTCTACCGTATGCAGCTGGACTCATTTCGTTTTAAGGCACACCATTGCGAAGTGGTTGGAGGTTCCACAGAGTCAACAGACCTTGCCAAAAGCTGGGCACATGGCTCTTCCCTGGTTGTTTGTATTGCCACAGTACTTGCACTTTTCTGCACTTCCGCACTCAGACGTTGTGACTTGGTGGACTTGAGTGTGCCTTGTTGTGCTGGCTTTCAGACATCTGAGGCATTAATTATGTCATCCAGTTTAGCCCGTATTAGAGCCTTCATATGCAAGTCTGTTTGCTCTGCAGCTTGGCAGATGCCAAAGTAAGTTCACTTTCTTTTAGCAAACGGGGCTGCATGCTTACATCAGTAATACCTAGCACCAGCCTGTCTCTAATCAGTTCGTCTTTCAACTGTTCATAAAGACACATTGCAGCTTTCTCTCTTAGTTTAGTTACAAATACATCTATTGTCTCGTCTTCCTCTTGCATGAATGATCCAAAGACAAAGTGGTCGAATATGACATTATTTGTTGGCTTGAAATGCCTCTCATGGGCAGTCAAGATGGGGGCAACGTCCTTTTGCTGTTCCCCCGTCAAGTGCAGATTATGTTGGTAGATGTGTCGGCACTCACTACCCATTACTCGTCTCAGGGTGGCTGCTAGTACCTCTGTGGGTTTCTCAAGCAGTACGATGGCTAACATAAAGTCCTGAAATTCCGCTTTGAAGATCTCCCAGTTCATCGCCAGATATCTTCATCTCGGCTGGAGGTGGTATGGTGTTTGTGTACATGGTTGATTGGTTATAAAGTATTTTTCAAATGGCTTTTCAGCTGGATATGTAGTTGATTTGTTGTAAAATCAGTGCGGTTGCAGTTCATACTTCTGACACCATGTTTATGCACATAGACCATGCGGACCCGGTCTTCTCAAGCCAACTCTGCTTTATTCAAACTGTCTGTGTCAAGCAATCAACTGCCAACAGGACTCACCACCTGTTTATAGAGAGTCTGCTACTAGGTTGCAGCATAACCACTGTGACGGATGGCCGGGGCCCATGCCTGGCCGGGACGCCCCTTCACCACATACACCAGGGGGACAAGGGTGGGAAACCCAGTATCTACCCCTGGACGCTAGATGGCAGCCTCCCTATGTTGCAGTGGTGCCTCGGACTCCCCCAGGACTTCATGGGGGTTGGACTTCTGTGCAGCCCTGTTGGGTTCCGCAGGCTCCGCCAGGGGGTGCTGCAGCAGGATCATCTGGCCCCTTTTGTGTATTGGTCTCTCCACACCCGGAAGTGCAGCTGGATATCGGCAATTAAGCACCTGGAGCACTTCCAGGTACCCAATAAAGGGAGCCAGTGACCACCACTCAGTGGCCAGAATCAGGAGGAGGAGGACGAGGTTGCCTGAGAGGAGTGGTGGAGGGAGGAAAAGAGTGCTTGGTGTGTTTAATTTGGTGTTTGTGCACTTGGGACTGTGTTGTGCCTGTGGGGATTACGGGGAAGACATGCCCCACAGGTGAAGAAAAATAAAAGTTTATTTATTTTACATGTGCCTCCGTGTCCATCTGTGTTGGGTCAGGTGCCCATATAGCGCCTTCTTCTTATACCACTTAACAACCACTGTGCCACATGTATGGTAGTAGATTCCTTTGCATCATTGAAAATACAGAGAAATTACAGCTTATCCTATTTTTACAGCTTTGAATTTTTTTAAATTTCTTGAATATTCCACATTTTCTTTACAGTAATATATGTCAATTTTAAAAACTACCCCAATTTTTCTACAACAGAGACAGTGCTATTAAACAGCTCTGAAGATAAAAGTGTAATATTGAACTAAATCATTGCTTACAAGCTCACCCTTTGAATTTGTATAAGAAAACAAACAGAAACACAAATATAAATGTCTTACTTTCATGTAAGGGGCGCAGTGGTAGTGCTGCTGCCTCGCAGTAAGGAGACCTGGGTTTGCTTCCCGGGTCCTCCCTGCATGTAGTTTGCATGTTCTCCCCATGTCTGCGTGGGTTTCCTCCCACAGTCCAAAGATAAGCTGGTTAGGCACATTGGCGATCCTAAATTGTCCTGTGTGTGTGCCCTGCCTGGGGTTTCTTCCTGTGCTGGCTGGGATTGGCTCCAGCAGACCCCTGTGTTAGGATATGGCAGGTTAGAAAATGACTTTCATGTAAACAGTCACTGAGTGAAATGTCATTCTACAAAGTACACATCTTTGCGTGACATTTTTTTAGTGTCATTTATATGTTGGTAACATATACAATACTCCAAACTTGTCCCCAACTATGACACATAGAGTGGAGCCACTCTTTCTGGCTTTGCCCTTGACTGAGACCCTTCTAGATGTCTCAATAGATACCCATCTACTTATTACTCTTTGGAGTTTTTCCAAATTGAACCCTCTCCTTGTACCATTTCAGATCTATTTACATTTTTATAATGCTAAATTTTAACTTAATTTTACTTCGCTGAAAGAATCCTGTAAAATCCTATATTGTACCTTGAGTTGAGACTTTCAAATTGGAATAAAATAAACTTTACTCAATGTGCATCAATATATGGCAATGTGTTCTTTTTTACAACTCTCCTATTTCGATCTCCAAAGGGGTTTTGTTTCTTAAACCTAACATCTTATTGTATTGTATTGTTTTTCAAAATTTAATAAAGAAACTAGCAAAATACCTGCGCTTCACAGCGGAGAAGTAGTGTGTTAAAGAGGTTATGTAAACATATATATACATATATACATATATATACATATCTACATATACACATATCTACATATACATATATATACATATATACATATATATATACATATACACATCCACATATATATACATATATATATACACATATCAACATATATGTACACATACATATACACACATACATACACACACACATATATATATATTCATATACACATACATATATATACATACATATATATACACACATACATACATACATACACACACACATATATATATATATACACATACAGACACATATATATACATATACATATTTACATATCTACATATATATACACATATATATATATACACATATATATACATATCTACATATATATATATATATATATATAGACATACATATATACATACATACATTCACATATATATACATATATACATATCTACATATATATATATATATATATATATATATATATATATATATATATATATATATATACAGTATATCTATGGCGGCACGGTGGCGCAGTGGGTAGCGCTGCTGCCTCGCAGTTGGGAGACCTGGGGATCTGGGTTCACTTCCCAGGTCCTCCCTGCGTGGAGTTTGCATGTTCTCCCCGTGTCTGCGTGGGTTTCCTCCGGGCACTCCGGTTTCCTCCCACGGTCCGAAGACATGCAGGTTAGGTGGACTGGCGATTCTAAATCGGCCCTAGTGTGTGCTTGGTGTGTGTGTGTCCTGCGGTGGGTTGGCACCCTGCCCGGGATTGCTTCCTGCCTTGTGCCCTGTGTTGGCTGGGATTGGCTCCAGCAGACCCCCGTGACCCTGTGTTTGGATTCAGCGGGTTGGAAAATGGATGGATGGATGGATGGATGGTATATCTATACTAATAAAAGGCAAAGCCCTCACTGACTCACTGACTGACTCACTGACTGACTGACTGACTCACTCATCACTAATTCTCCAACTTCCCGTGTGGGTAGAAGTCTGAAATTTGGCAGGCTCATTCCTTACAGCTTACTTACAAAAGTTAGGCAGGTTTTATTTCGAAATTCTACGCGTAATGGTCATAACTGGAACCTGTTTGACTGACTCACTCATCACTAATTCTCCAACTTCCCGTGTAGGTAGAAGTCTGAAATTTGGCAGGCTCATTCCTTACAGCTTACTTACAAAAGTTAGGCAGGTTTTATTTCGAAATTCTACGCGTAATGGTCATAACTGGAACCTGTTTGACTGACTCATTCATCACTAATTCTCCAACTTCCCGTGTAGGTAGAAGGCTGAAATTTGGCAGGCTCATTCCTTACAGCTTCCCTCACTGACTCACTGACTGACTGACTGACTGACTCACTCACTCATCACTAATTTTCCAACTTCCCGTGTAGGTAGAAGTCTGAAATTTGGCAGGCTCATTCCTTACAGCTTACTTACAAAAGTTAGGCAGGTTTTATTTCGAAATTCTACGCGTAATGGTCATAACTGGAACCTGTTTGACTGACTCACTCATCACTAATTCTCCAACTTCCCGTGTAGGTAGAAGTCTGAAAATTGGCAGGCTCATTCCTTACAGCTTACTTACAAAAGTTAGGCAGGTTTTATTTCGAAATTCTACGCGTAATGGTCATAACTGGAACCTGTTTGACTGACTCACTCATCACTAATTCTCCAACTTCCCGTGTAGGTAGAAGGCTGAAATTTGGCAGGCTCATTCCTTACAGCTTACTTACAAAAGTTAGGCAGGTTTCATTTCGAAATTCTACGTGTAATGGTCATAACTGGAACCTGTTTTTTGTCCATATACTCTAATGGAGGAGGCGGAGTCACGTATCGCGTCATCACGTATTACGCCTCCTACGTAATCACGTGAACTGAAAACGAGGAAGAGATTTACAGCACAAGTCAAACGCGGGAACGAAGGTAAATGACGTTAATTGTTGACTGTCTTTTAATACTGTGTACTTGTTGAGTGTCTTTTAATACTGTGTAAGCATACATATTAACACATGTGCAATTAAATGTGTGCATTTACGGGGTGATTTCTCAGGCTTAAAAGCTCGCCTTTTATTAAAAAGGTAAATGCAAACTCTTTTCATTCTGAAGGGCACAAACCACGTTAGATTTCAGCCGTTAAACGTGCAAAAATGTCAGTACACCAGATAAATAAGCGCAACATATTATCAGTTGTATTGTATGCTTACAATACATATAGAAATGTGTTAATCGTTAACTAATATTATGGGATGGTGTTTTTCGACTCGCGCTTTGATTTAAACGATTGCATGTCTTGGTGGGTTTGCGTAGCTTATTGTCAATATCTTTACAGCTCTTTTTAAGACTTAATTTAAAAAGGTTTTCTTTTCTTCTTAATAAAAATTTAAAAGCAGTACTTCGCCGGTGCGAAGCGCTCACTTCACTCCCTTACGGGAATCGAACCTCGGACGTCAGCGCTAGAGGCTAAGCCCCTAAAATTGCGCCACGGCGTGTGGTTCGTTTATTTGACAGCATGTAGATCGGGGGTAATTACATTCACGGCATTCGTAGGCTGATTCACAATCTGATTGTATGGGTGGTTACCTACCAGGTAACGCTTATGGTTAGCCAGCAAGTCATCTCGAAGTGATCACTCGAGTGAACGCAGCTTCACAAAAAAACCAGATCCTTAACAAACTGTTATTGGTATATTTTCCCTCAATTTTAAAAGGTTTTCTTTTCTTCTTAATAAAAATTTAAAAGCAGTACTTCGCCGGTGCGAAGCGCGGGGATTTGAGCGACTGACGCATACAGACATATTCATGAGTGCAGGTACTTCAGAAAGAAAGCACCGTGTAAACCTAAACTTTAAATTAAGTTCATAGACCTACAAAAGGTTGCCATTGATTTGAGGCAAGATTGCTTTTCTCATGTACAACTATACGTTGCATTCTTAACAGTAAGCTTGCACAGCTTGGTCATATTACAACCTGAGTGCTGAACTGACAACGTCGTATACAAACAGAACTATAACAATTGTAATAAACAAACAAAAAAAAAGCGAGGAACCCTTGGATTTAATAAAAAGGCTCCTTTCCTTGGCGAAGCAAGGAAAAAGGAAGACCTTATATGGCGTTCGTTTATAAAACAGCGGAAAAGCTGTGTTAAGGCTGCTTCACAAAAAAACAGATCCTTAACAAATTGCTATTGGGATATTTTCCCTCAATTTAAAAAGCTTTTCTTCTTCATAAAAATTTAAAACCAGTACTTCGCGGGGATTTAGATATATATATATATATATATATATATATATATACAGAGAGAGAGAGATATAGATATATATATATACAGAATATATAGATATAGATATATATAGATATACATATATAGATATAGATATATATAGATATAGATATATATATATATATATATGTAAGCTTATAAGTACTGCCTTACTTCTCTTTAAGAAAGGAAGATGTAATGATACTTGATTTAAACGATTCCATGTCTTGGTGGGTTTGCGTAGCTTATTGTCAATATCTTTACACCTGTTTTTAAGACTTATTGACTGAAACGGGCTTTCACAAAAAAAGTTAGGGCTTTGCTACAGGATACACCCTCCACAAGTTAAGCAAGTAAAAATAAAAGTGTATATTTCTGTTTTATTTAAACCTTTTAAGTTTGTATGCATAGCCCCATTTGGCTGTTTAAGTTTTTTTTTTCTTTTCTTTTTTTTCTTCAGTAATATTTAATCTCCTTAAAGAAAAAGAACATATGCATTTTACTTTTTTTGTATCTCTTTAGTAATATTTCAGTGTAAAAGGATAACCAGTATTTAAACCTTTTATGTTACTTTATAAAGTTATTTTACACAATGTTGAAAAATTAATAAGAAAGCTACATAATTTGGCAGCTGCTGCTTTAATTTTCAATGAAATGAAAAAAGCTCTCCAAGACAAACCCTCAATGAAGAAGAAACAGTTTGCAAATATATATATATATATATATGTGTATATATATATATATATATTATATATATATATATATATACAGTGGTGTGAAAAACTATTTGCCCCCTTCCTGATTTCTTATTCTTTTGCATGTTTGTCACACAAAATGTTTCTGATCATCAAACACATTTAACCATTAGTCAAATATAACACAAGTAAACACAAAATGCAGTTTTTAAATGATGGTGTTTATTATTTAGGGAGAAAAAAAATCCAAACCTACATGGCCCTGTGTGAAAAAGTAATTGCCCCCTTGTTAAAAAATAACCTAACTGTGGTGTATCACACCTGAGTTCAATTTCCGTAGCCACCCCCAGGCCTGATTACTGCCACACCTGTTTCAATCAAGAAATCACTTAAATAGGAGCTGCCTGACACAGAGAAGTAGACCAAAAGCAACTCAAAAGCTAGACATCATGCCAAGATCCAAAGAAATTCAGGAACAAATGAGAACAGAAGTAATTGAGATCTATCAGTCTGGTAAAGGTTATAAAGCCATTTCTAAAGCTTTGGGACTCCAGCGAACCACAGTGAGAGCCATTATCCACAAATGGCAAAAACATGGAACAGTGGTGAACCTTCCCAGGAGTGGCCGACCGACCAAAATTACCCCAAGAGCGCAGAGACGACTCATCCGAGAGGTCACAAAAGACCCCAGGACAACGTCTAAAGAACTGCAGGCCTCACTTGCCTCAATTAAGGTCAGTGTTCACGACTCCACCATAAGAAAGAGACTGGGCAAAAACGGCCTGCATGGCAGATTTCCAAGACGCAAACCACTGTTAAGCAAAAAGAACATTAGGGCTCG